>NC_135226.1:18915202-19176354 GCF_052324685.1 Brachyhypopomus gauderio
GGCATGCACCACACAGGCGCACACCTCTCTGTTGCCCACTCGGCATGCACCACACAGGCGCACACCTCTCTGTTGCCCACTCGGCATGCACCACACAGGCGCACACCTCTCTGTTGCCCACTCGGCATGCACCACACAGGCGCACACCTCTCTGTTGCCCACTCGGCATGCACCACACAGGCGCACACCTCTCTGTTGCCACTCGGCATGCACCACACAGGCGCACACCTCTCTGTTGCCCACTCGGCATGCACCACACAGGCGCACACCTCTCTGTTGCCCACTCGGCATGCACCACACAGGCGCACCACCTCTCTGTTGCCCACTCGGCATGCACCACACAGGCGCACAACTCTCTGTTGCCCACTCGGCATGCACCACACAGGCGCACACCTCTCTGTTGCCCACTCGGCATGCACCACACAGGCGCACACCTCTCTGTTGCCCACTCGGCATGCACCACACAGGCGCACACCTCTCTGATGCCCACTCGGCATGCACCACACAGGCGCACACCTCTCTGTTGCCCACCTCGGCATGCACCACACAGGCGCACACCTCTCTGTTGCCACTCGGCATCACACAGGCGCCCTCTCTGTTGCCCACCGGCATGCACCACACAGGCGCACACCTCTCTGTTGCCCACCGGCATGCACCACACAGGCGCACACCTCTCTGTTGCCCACTCGGCATGCACCACACAGGCGCACACCTCTCTGTTGCCCACCCGGCATGCACCACACAGGCGCACACCTCTCTGTTGCCCACTCGGCATGCACCACACAGGCGCACACCTCTCTGTTGCCCACTCGGCATGCAACACACAGGCGCACAACTCTCTGTTGCCCACTCGGCATGCACCACACAGGCGCACACCTCTCTGTTGCCCACTCGGCATGCACCACACAGGCGCACACCTCTCTGTTGCCCACTCGGCATGCACCACACAGGCGCACACCTCTCTGTTGCCCACTCGGCATGCACCACACAGGCGCACACCTCTCTGTTGCCCACCGGCATGCACCACACAGGCGCACACTCTCTGTTGCCCACTCGGCATGCACCACACAGGCGCACACCTCTCTGTTGCCCACTCGGCATGCACCACACAGGCGCACACCTCTCTGTTGCCCACTCGGCATGCACCACACAGGCGCACACCTCTCTGTTGCCCACTCGGCATGCACCACACAGGCGCACACCTCTCCTGTTGCCCACTCGGCATGCACCACACAGGCGCACACCTCTCCGTTGCCCACTCGGCATGCACCACACAGGGCCACACCTCTCCGTTGCCCACACGGCATGCACCACACAGGCGCACACCTCTCCGTTGCCCACTCGGCATGCACCACACAGGCGCACACCTCTCCGTTGCCCACTCGGCATGCACCACACAGGCGCACACCTCTCTGTTGCCCACTCGGCATGCACCACACAGGCGCACACCTCTCCGTTGCCCACCCGGCATGCACCACACAGGCGCACACCTCTCCGTTGCCCACCCGGCATGCACCACACAGGCGCACACCTCTCCGTTGCCCACCCGGCATGCACCACACAGGCGCACACCTCTCGTTGCCCACTCGGCATGCACCACACAGGCGCACACCTCTCTGTTGCCCACTCGGCATGCACCACACAGGCGCACACCTCTCTGTTGCCCACTCGGCATGCACCACACAGGCGCACACCTCTCCGTTGCCCACCCGGCATGCACCACACAGGCGCACACCTCTCCGTTGCCCACCCGGCATGCACCACACAGGCGCACACCTCTCGTTGCCCACTCGGCATGCACCACACAGGCGCACACCTCTCTGTTGCCCACTCGGCATGCACCACACAGGCGCACACCTCTCTGTTGCCCACTCGGCATGCACCACACAGGCGCACACCTCTCTGTTGCCCACTCGGCATGCACCACACAGGCGCACACCTCTCTGTTGCCCACCCGGCATGCACCACACAGGCGCACACCTCTCTGTTGCCCACCCGGCATGCACCACACAGGCGCACACCTCTCCTGTTGCCCACCCGGCATGCACCACACAGGCGCACACCTCTCCGTTGCCCACCCGGCATGCACCACACAGGCGCACACCTCTCCGTTGCCCACTCGGCATGCACCACACAGGCGCACACCTCTCTGTTGCCCACTCGGCATGCACCACACAGGCGCACACCTCTCTGTTGCCCACTCGGCATGCACCACACAGGCGCACACCTCTCCGTTGCCCACCCGGCATGCGCCACACAGGCGCACACCTCTCTGTTGCCCACCCGGCATGCACCACACAGGCGCACACCTCTCCGTTGCCCACCCGGCATGCACCACACAGGCGCACACCTCTCTGTTGCCCACTCGGCATGCACCACACAGGCGCACACCTCTCTGTTGCCCACTCGGCATGCACCACACAGGCGCACACCTCTCTGTTGCCCACTCGGCATGCACCACACAGGCGCACACCTCTCTGTTGCCCACTCGGCATGCACCACACAGGCGCACACCTCTCTGTTGCCCACCCGGCATGCACCACACAGGCGCACACCTCTCTGTTGCCCACCCGGCATGCACCACACAGGCGCACACCTCTCTGTTGCCCACTCGGCATGCACCACACAGGCGCACACCTCTCTGTTGCCCACTCGGCATGCACCACACAGGCGCACACCTCTCTGTTGCCCACTCGGCATGCACCACACAGGCGCACACCTCTCTGTTGCCCACTCGGCATGCACCACACAGGCGCACACCTCTCTGTTGCCCACTCGGCATGCACCACACAGGCGCACACCTCTCTGTTGCCCACCCGGCATGCACCACACAGGCGCACACCTCTCTGTTGCCCACCCGGCATGCACCACACAGGCGCACACCTCTCTGTTGCCCACTCGGCATGCACCACACAGGCGCACACCTCTCTGTTGCCCACTCGGCATGCACCACACAGGCGCACACCTCTCTGTTGCCCACTCGGCATGCACCACACAGGCGCACACCTCTCTGTTGCCCACCCGGCATGCACCACACAGGCGCACACCTCTCTGTTGCCCACCCGGCATGCACCACACAGGCGCACAACTCTCTGTTGCCCACTCGGCATGCACCACACAGGCGCACACCTCTCTGTTGCCCACTCGGCATGCACCACACAGGCGCACACCTCTCTGTTGCCCACTCGGCATGCACCACACAGGCGCACACCTCTCTGTTGCCCACTCGGCATGCACCACACAGGCGCACACCTCTCTGTTGCCCACCCGGCATGCACCACACAGGCGCACACTCTCTGTTGCCCACCCGGCATGCACCACACAGGCGCACACCTCTCTGTTGCCCACTCGGCATGCACCACACAGGCGCACACCTCTCTGTTGCCCACTCGGCATGCACCACACAGGCGCACACCTCTCTGTTGCCCACTCGGCATGCACCACACAGGCGCACACCTCTCTGTTGCCCACCGGCATGCACCACACAGGCGCACACTTCTCTGTTGCCCACCCGGCATGCACCACACAGGCGCACACCTCTCTGTTGCCCACCCGGCATGCACACACAGGCGCACACCTCTCTGTTGCCCACTCGGCATGCACCACACAGGCGCACACCTCTCTGTTGCCCACTCGGCATGCACCACACAGGCGCACACCTCTCTGTTGCCCACTCGGCATGCACCACACAGGCGCACACCTCTCTGTTGCCCACTCGGCATGCACCACACAGGCGCACACCTCTCTGTTGCCCACTCGGCATGCACCACACAGGCGCACACCTCTCTGTTGCCCACTCGGCATGCACCACACAGGCGCACACCTCTCTGTTGCCCACCGGCATGCACCACACAGGCGCACAACTCTCTGTTGCCCACTCGGCATGCACCACACAGGCGCACAACTCTCTGTTGCCCACTCGGCATGCACCACACAGGCGCACACCTCTCTGTTGCCCACTCGGCATGCACCACACAGGCGCACACCTCTCTGTTGCCCACCTCGGCATGCACCACACAGGCGCACACCTCTCTGTTGCCCACTCGGCATGCACCACACAGGCGCACACCTCTCTGTTGCCCACCCGGCATGCACCACACAGGCGCACACCTCTCTGTTGCCCACCCGGCATGCACCACACAGGCGCACACCTCTCTGTTGCCCACTCGGCATGCACCACACAGGCGCACACCTCTCTGTTGCCCACTCGGCATGCACCACACAGGCGCACACCTCTCTGTTGCCCACTCGGCATGCACCACACAGGCGCACACCTCTCTGTTGCCCACTCGGCATGCACCACACAGGCGCACACCTCTCTGTTGCCCACTCGGCATGCACCACACAGGCGCACACCTCTCTGTTGCCCACTCGGCATGCACCACACAGGCGCACACCTCTCTGTTGCCCACTCGGCATGCACCACACAGGCGCACACCTCTCTGTTGCCCACTCGGCATGCACCACACAGGCGCACACCTCTCTGTTGCCCACTCGGCATGCACCACACAGGCGCACACCTCTCTGTTGCCCACTCGGCATGCACCACACAGGCGCACACCTCTCTGTGCCCACTCGGCATGCACCACACAGGCGCACACCTCTCCGTTGCCCACTCGGCATGCACCACACAGGCGCACACCTCTCCGTTGCCCACTCGGCATGCACCACACAGGCGCACACCTCTCCGTTGCCCACTCGGCATGCACCACACAGGCGCACACCTCTCCGTTGCCCCACTCGGCATGCACCACACAGGCGCACACCTCTCCGTTGCCCACCCGGCATGCACCACACAGGCGCACACCTCTCCGTTGCCCACCCGGCATGCACCACACAGGCGCACACCTCTCCGTTGCCCACCCGGCATGCACCACACAGGCGCACACCTCTCCGTTGCCCACTCGGCATGCACCACACAGGCGCACACCTCTCTGTTGCCCACTCGGCATGCACCACACAGGCGCACACCTCTCTGTTGCCCACTCGGCATGCACCACACAGGCGCACACCTCCTTGCCACTCGGCATGCACCACACAGGCGCACACCTCTCCGTTGCCCACCCGGCATGCACCACACAGGCGCACACCTCTCCGTTGCCCACCCGGCATGCACCACACAGGCGCACACCTCTCTGTTGCCCACTCGGCATGCACCACACAGGCGCACACCTCTCTGTTGCCCACTCGGCATGCACCACACAGGCGCACACCTCTCTGTTGCCCACTCGGCATGCACCACACAGGCGCACACCTCTCCGTTGCCCACCCGGCATGCACCACACAGGCGCACACCTCTCTGTTGCCCACCCGGCATGCACCACACAGGCGCACACCTCTCTGTTGCCCACCCGGCATGCACCACACAGGCGCACACCTCTCTGTTGCCCACTCGGCATGCACCACACAGGCGCACACCTCTCTGTTGCCCACTCGGCATGCACCACACAGGCGCACACCTCTCTGTTGCCCACTCGGCATGCACCACACAGGCGCACACCTCTCTGTTGCCCACTCGGCATGCACCACACAGGCGCACACCTCTCTGTTGCCCACTCGGCATGCACCACACAGGCGCACACCTCTCTGTTGCCCACTCCGGCATGCACCACACAGGCGCACACCTCTCTGTTGCCCACCCGGCATGCACCACACAGGCGCACACCTCTCTGTTGCCCACTCGGCATGCACCACACAGGCGCACACCTCTCTGTTGCCCACTCGGCATGCACCACACAGGCGCACACCTCTCTGTTGCCCACTCGGCATGCACCACACAGGCGCACACCTCTCTGTTGCCCACCCGGCATGCACCACACAGGCGCACACCTCTCTGTTGCCCACCCGGCATGCACCACACAGGCGCACAACTCTCTGTTGTCCACTCGGCATGCACCACACAGGCGCACACCTCTCTGTTGCCCACTCGGCATGCACCACACAGGCGCACACCTCTCTGTTGCCACTCGGCATGCACCACACAGGCGCACACCTCTCTGTTGCCCACCCGGCATGCACCACACAGGCGCACACCTCTCTGTTGCCCACTCGGCATGCACCACACAGGCGCACACCTCTCTGTTGCCCACCCGGCATGCACCACACAGGCGCACACCTCTCTGTTGCCCACCCGGCATGCACCACACAGGCGCACACCTCTCTGTTGCCCACTCGGCATGCACCACACAGGCGCACACCTCTCTGTTGCCCACTCGGCATGCACCACACAGGCGCACACCTCTCTGTTGCCCACTCGGCATGCACCACACAGGCGCACACCTCTCTGTTGCCCACTCGGCATGCACCACACAGGCGCACACCTCTCTGTTGCCCACCCGGCATGCACCACACAGGCGCACAACTCTCTGTTGCCCACTCGGCATGCACCACACAGGCGCACAACTCTCTGTTGCCCACTCGGCATGCACCACACAGGCGCACACCTCTCTGTTGCCCACTCGGCATGCACCACACAGGCGCACACCTCTCTGTTGCCCACTCGGCATGCACCACACAGGCGCACACCTCTCTGTTGCCCACCCGGCATGCACCACACAGGCGCACACCTCTCTGTTGCCCACCCGGCATGCACCACACAGGCGCACACCTCTCTGTTGCCCACCCGGCATGCACCACACAGGCGCACACCTCTCTGTTGCCCACTCGGCATGCACCACACAGGCGCACACCTCTCTGTTGCCCACTCGGCATGCACCACACAGGCGCACACCTCTCTGTTGCCCACTCGGCATGCACCACACAGGCGCACACCTCTCTGTTGCCCACTCGGCATGCACCACACAGGCGCACACCTCTCTGTTGCCCACTCGGCATGCACCACACAGGCGCACACCTCTCTGTTGCCCACTCGGCATGCACCACACAGGCGCACACCTCTCTGTTGCCCACTCGGCATGCACCACACAGGCGCACACCTCTCTGTTGCCCACTCGGCATGCACCACACAGGCGCACACCTCTCCGTTGCCCACTCGGCATGCACCACACAGGCGCACACCTCTCCGTTGCCCACTCGGCATGCACCACACAGGCGCACACCTCTCCGTTGCCCACTCGGCATGCACCACACAGGCGCACACCTCTCGTTGCCCACTCGGCATGCACCACACAGGCGCACACCTCTCCGTTGCCCACTCGGCATGCACCACACAGGCGCACACCTCTCCGTTGCCCACTCGGCATGCACCACACAGGCGCACACCTCTCCGTTGCCCACTCGGCATGCACCACACAGGCGCACACCTCTCCGTTGCCCACTCGGCATGCACCACACAGGCGCACACCTCTCCGTTGCCCACTCGGCATGCACCACACAGGCGCACACCTCTCCGTTGCCCACCCGGCATGCACCACACAGGCGCACACCTCTCCGTTGCCCACCCGGCATGCACCACACAGGCGCACACCTCTCGTTGCCCACCCGGCATGCACCACACAGGCGCACACCTCTCTGTTGCCCACCCGGCATGCACCACACAGGCGCACACCTCTCTGTTGCCCACCCGGCATGCACCACACAGGCGCACACCTCTCTGTTGCCCACCCGGCATGCACCACACAGGCGCACACCTCTCTGTTGCCCACCCGGCATGCACCACACAGGCGCACACCTCTCTGTTGCCCACCCGGCATGCACCACACAGGCGCACACCTCTCTGTTGCCCACCCGGCATGCACCACACAGGCGCACACCTCTCTGTTGCCCACCCGGCATGCACCACACAGGCGCACACCTCTCTGTTGCCCACCCGGCATGCACCACACAGGCGCACACCTCTCTGTTGCCCACCCGGCATGCACCACACAGGCGCACACCTCTCTGTTGCCCACCCGGCATGCACCACACAGGCGCACACCTCTCTGTTGCCCACCCGGCATGCACCACACAGGCGCACACCTCTCTGTTGCCCACCCGGCATGCACCACACAGGCGCACACCTCTCTGTTTGCCCACCCGGCATGCACCACACAGGCGCACACCTCTCTGTTGCCCACCCGGCATGCACCACACAGGCGCACACCTCTCTGTTGCCCACCCGGCATGCACCACACAGGCGCACACCTCTCTGTTGCCCACCCGGCATGCACCACACAGGCGCACACCTCTCTGTTGCCCACCCGGCATGCACCACACAGGCGCACACCTCTCTGTTGCCCACCCGGCATGCACCACACAGGCGCACACCTCTCTGTTGCCCACCCGGCATGCACCACACAGGCGCACACCTCTCTGTTGCCCACCCGGCATGCACCACACAGGCGCACACCTCTCTGTTGCCCACCCGGCATGCACCACACAGGCGCACACCTCTCTGTTGCCCACCCGGCATGAACCACACAGGCGCACACCTCTCTGGTTGCCCACCCGGCATGCACCACACAGGCGCACACCTCTCTGTTGCCCACCCGGCATGCACCACACAGGCGCACACCTCTCTGTTGCCCATCGGCATGCACCACACAGGCGCACACCTCTCTGTTGCCCACCGGCATGCACCACACAGGCGCACACCTCTCTGTTGCCCACTCGGCATGCACCACACAGGCGCACACCTCTCTGTTGCCCACTCGGCATGCACCACACAGGCGCACACCTCTCTGTTGCCCACCCGGCATGCACCACACAGGCGCACACCTCTCTGTTGCCCACCCGGCATGCACCACACAGGCGCACACCTCTCTGTTGCCCACTCGGCATGCACCACACAGGCGCACACCTCTCTGTTGCCCACCCGGCATGCACCACACAGGCGCACACCTCTCTGTTGCCCACTCGGCATGCACCACACAGGCGCACACCTCTCTGTTGCCCACTCGGCATGCACCACACAGGCGCACACCTCTCTGTTGCCCACTCGGCATGCACCACACAGGCGCACACCTCTCTGTTGCCCACTCGGCATGCACCACACAGGCGCACACCTCTCTGTTGCCCACTCGGCATGCACCACACAGGCGCACACCTCTCTGTTGAGTGGACGCAGGAGAGAACACGCAGGTTAGTATGCAGGTGAGTATGCAGTTGAGATTACGCAGGTGAGAGGACGCAGTTGAGTGGACAATGGACGCAGGAGAGAGTACGCAGTTGAGTGGACGCAGGAGAGAGTTCGCAGGTGAGTATGAAGGGGGGGACGAAGACAGCCTCCACGTGGCCTCCCCCGCAAGTAGCTGAAGAGTAGTTGCAAGGTTGCATGCCCTTCAAGCGAAACAAATGTCTTCACAACGTCCACAGCCTAAAGTTCCTGCGCTAGCACTTTTCCAGCTTAACATCGAAGGTCTCACCACTGCCAAAATTGCCGTCCTCGAGCAAATAGTTGCAGGACGCAGTTGAATGGACGCAGGAGAGAGTACTCAGTTGAGCGGACGCAGTTGAATGGACGCAGGAGAGAGTACGCAGTTGAGAGTAATCAGTTGAGCGGACGCAGGAGAGAGTACTCAGTTGAGCAGACGCTGTTGACTGGTCACAGGAGAGAACTCACAGGTGAGTACGCAGTTGAGATTACGCAGGTGAGAGGACGCAGTTGAATGGACGCTGTTGAATGGATGCAGGAGAGAGTACGTAGTTTAGAGTACTCAGTTGAGTGGACGCAGGAGAGAGTACTCAGTTGAGCAGACGCTGTTGATCGGACACAGGAGAGAGTTCGCAGGTGAGTATGCAGTTGAGTACGCAGTTGAGATGTTGCAGGTGAGTGGACAGTGGACGCAGCAGAGTACTCAGTTGAGTGGACGCAGGAGAGAGTACTCAGTTGAGCAGACGCTGTTGAGTGGACACAGGAGAGCGTACGCAGGTGAGTACACAGTTGAGATTATGCAGGTGAGAGGATGCAGTTGAGTGGACAATGGATGCAGGAGAGAGTACTCAGTTGAGTGGAATCAGTTGAATGGACGCAGGAAAGAGTTCACAGGTGAGTATGCAGTTGAGTACGCAGTTGAGATTATGCAGGTGAGAGGACGCAGTTGAGTGGACAATGGATGCAGGAGAGAGTACTCAGTTGAGTGGACGCAGTGAATGGACGCAGGAGAGAGTACGCAGTTGAGAGTAATCAGTTGAGTGGACACAGGAGAGAGTTCGCAGGTGAGTATGAAGGGGGGGACGAAGACAGCCTCCACGTGGCCTCCCCCGCAAGTAGCTGAAGAGTAGTTGCAAGGTTGCATGCCCTTCAAGCGAAACAAATGTCTTCACAACGTCCACAGCCTAAAGTTCCTGCGCTAGCACTTTTCCAGCTTAACATCGAAGGTCTCACCACTGCCAAAATTGCCGTCCTCGAGCAAATAGTTGCAGGACGCAGTTGAATGGACGCAGGAGTTGGGTGGATGCTGTTGAATGGACGCAGGAGAGAGTACTCAGTTGAGCGGACGCAGTTGAATGGACGCAGGAGAGAGTACGCAGTTGAGAGTAATCAGTTGAGCGGACGCAGGAGAGAGTACTCAGTTGAGCAGACGCTGTTGACTGGTCACAGGAGAGAACTCACAGGTGAGTACGCAGTTGAGATTACGCAGGTGAGAGGACGCAGTTGAATGGACGCTGTTGAATGGATGCAGGAGAGAGTACGTAGTTTAGAGTACTCAGTTGAGTGGACGCAGGAGAGAGTACTCAGTTGAGCAGACGCTGTTGATCGGACACAGGAGAGAGTTCGCAGGTGAGTATGCAGTTGAGTACGCAGTTGAGATGTTGCAGGTGAGTGGACAGTGGACGCAGCAGAGTACTCAGTTGAGTGGACGCAGGAGAGAGTACTCAGTTGAGCAGACGCTGTTGAGTGGACACAGGAGAGCGTACGCAGGTGAGTACACAGTTGAGATTATGCAGGTGAGAGGATGCAGTTGAGTGGACAATGGATGCAGGAGAGAGTACTCAGTTGAGTGGAATCAGTTGAATGGACGCAGGAAAGAGTTCACAGGTGAGTATGCAGTTGAGTACGCAGTTGAGATTATGCAGGTGAGAGGACGCAGTTGAGTGGACAATGGATGCAGGAGAGAGTACTCAGTTGAGTGGACGCAGTGAATGGACGCAGGAGAGAGTACGCAGTTGAGAGTAATCAGTTGAGTGGACACAGGAGAGAGTTCGCAGGTGAGTATGAAGGGGGGGACGAAGACAGCCTCCACGTGGCCTCCCCCGCAAGTAGCTGAAGAGTAGTTGCAAGGTTGCATGCCCTTCAAGCGAAACAAATGTCTTCACAACGTTCACAGCCTAAAGTTCCTGCGCTAGCACTTTTCCAGCTTAACATCGAAGGTCTCACCACTGCCAAAATTGCCGTCCTCGAGCAAATAGTTGCAGGACGCAGTTGAATGGACGCAGGAGTTGGGTGGATGCTGTTGAATGGACGCAGGAGAGAGTACTCAGTTGAGCGGACGCAGTTGAATGGACGCAGGAGAGAGTACGCAGTTGAGAGTAATCAGTTGAGCGGACGCAGGAGAGAGTACTCAGTTGAGCAGACGCTGTTGACTGGTTACAGGAGAGAACTCACAGGTGAGTACGCAGTTGAGATTACGCAGGTGAGAGGACGCAGTTGAATGGACGCTGTTGAATGGATGCTGGAGAGAGTACGTAGTTTAGAGTACTCAGTTGAGTGGACGCAGGAGAGAGTACTCAGTTGAGCAGACGCTGTTGATCGGACACAGGAGAGAGTTCGCAGGTGAGTATGCAGTTGAGTACGCAGTTGAGATGTTGCAGGTGAGTTGACAGTGGACGCAGCAGAGTACTCAGTTGAGTGGACGCAGTTGAATGGACGCAGTTGAGAGTACTCAGTTGAGTGGACGCAGGAGAGAGTACTCAGTTGAGCAGACGCTGTTGAGTGGACACAGGAGAGCGTACGCAGGTGAGTATGCAGTTGAGATTATGCAGATGAGAGGACACAGTTGAGTGGACAATGAATGTAGGAGAGAGTACTCAGTTGAGTGGAATCAGTTGAATGGACGCAGGAGAGAGTACTCAGTTGAGCAGACGCTGTTGATCGGACACAGGAGAGAGTTCGCAAGTGAGTATGCAGTTGAGTACGCAGTTGACATGTTGCAGGTGAGTGGACAGTGGACGCAGCAGAGTACTCAGTTGAGTGGACGCAGTTGAGAGTACTCAGTTGAGTGGACGCAGGAAAGAGTACTCAGTTGAGCAGACGCTGTTGAGTGGACACAGGAGAGCGTACGCAGGTGAGTATGCAGTTGACATTATGCAGATGAGAGGACACTGTTGAGTGGACAATGGATGCAGGAGAGAGTACTCAGTTGAGTGGAATCAGTTGAATGGACGCAGGAGAGAGTACTCAGTTGAGCAGACGCTGTTGATCGGACACAGGAGAGAGTTCGCAGGTGAGTATGCAGTGGAGTACGCAGTTGAGATGTTGCAGGTGAGTGGACAGTGGACGCAGCAGAGTACTCAGTTGAGTGGACGCAGTTGAGAGTACTCAGTTGAGTGGACGCAGGAGAGAGTACTCTGTTGAGCAGACGCTGTTGAGTGGACACAGGAGATAGTTAGCAGGTGAGTATGCAGTTGAGATTATGCAGATGAGAGGACGCAGTTGAGTGGAAAATGGACGCAGGAGAGAGTACTCAGTTGAGTGGAATCAGTTGAATGGACGCAGGAGAGAGTACTCACTTGAGCAGACGCTGTTGATTGGACACAGGAGAGAGTTCGCAGGTGAGTATCCAGTTGAGTACGCAGTTGAGATGTTGCAGGTGAGAGGACGCAATTGAATGGACGCTGTTGAATGGATGCAGGAGAGAGTACGTAGTTGAGAGTACTCAGTTGAGTGGACGCAGGAGAGAGTACTTAGTTGAGCAGACGCTGTTGATCGGACACAGGAGAGAGTTCGCAGGTGAGTATGCAGTTGAGTACGCAGTTGAGATGTTGCAGGTGAGTGGACAGTGGACGCAGCAGAGTACTCAGTTGAGTGGATGCAGTTGAATGGACGCAGTTGAGAGTACTCAGTTGAGTGGACGCAGGAGAGAGCACTCAGTTGAGCAGACGCTGTTGGGTGGACACAGGAGAGCGTACGCAGGTGAGTATGCAGTTGACATTATGCAGATGAGAGGACACTGTTGAGTGGACAATGGATGCAGGAGAGAGTACTCAGTTGAGTGGAATCAGTTGAATGGACGCAGGAGAGAGTACTCAGTTGAGCAGACGCTGTTGATCGGACACAGGAGAGAGTTCGCAGGTGAGTATGCAGTGGAGTACGCAGTTGAGATGTTGCAGGTGAGTGGACAGTGGACGCAGCAGAGTACTCAGTTGAGTGGACGCAGTTGAGAGTACTCAGTTTAGTGGACGCAGGAGAGAGTACTCTGTTGAGCAGACGCTGTTGAGTGGACACAGGAGAGAGTTAGCAGGTGAGTATGCAGTTGAGATTATGCAGATGAGAGGACGCAGTTGAGTGGAAAATGGACGCAGGAGAGAGTACTCAGTTGAGTGGAATCAGTTGAATGGACGCAGGAGAGAGTACTCACTTGAGCAGACGCTGTTGATTGGACACAGGAGAGAGTTCGCAGGTGAGTATCCAGTTGAGTACGCAGTTGAGATGTTGCAGGTGAGTGGACAGTGGACGCAGCAGAGTACTCTGTTGAGTGGACACAGTTGAGAGTAATCAGTTGAGCGGACGCAGGAGAGAGTACTCAGTTGAGCAGACGCTGTTGAGTGGACACAGGAGAGAGATAGCAGGTGAGTATGCAGTTGAGATTATGCAGATGAGAGGACGCAGTTGAGTGGACAATGGACGCAGGAGAGAGTACTCACTTTAGCAGACGCTGTTGATCGGACACAGGAGAGAGTTTGCAGGTGAGTATGCAGTTGAGTACGCAGTTGAGATGTTGCAGGTGAGTGGACAGTGGACGCAGCAGAGTACTCAGTTGAGTGGACGCAGTTGAATGGACGCAGTTGAGAGTACTCTGTTGAGTGGACGCAGGAGAGAGTACTCAGTTGAGCAGACGCTGTTGAGTGGACACAGGAGAGCGTACGCAGGTGAGTATGCAGTTGAGATTATGCAGATGAGAGGACGCAGTTGAGTGGACACTGGACGCAGGAGAGAGTACTCAGTTGAGTGGACGCAGTGAATGGACGCAGGAGAGAGTACGCAGTTGAGAGTAATCAGTTGAGTGGATGCAGGAGAAAGTACTCAGTTGAGCAGACGCTGTTGAGTGGACACAGGAGAGAGTTCGCAGGTGAGTATGCAGGGGGAGACGAAGACAGCCTCCACGTGGCCTCCCCCGCAAGTAGCTGAAGAGTAGTTGCAAGGTTGCATGCCCTTCAAGCGAAACAAATGTCTTCACAACGTCCACAGCCTAAAGTTCCTGCGCTAGCACTTTTCCAGCTTAACATCGAAGGTCTCACCACTGCCAAAATTGCCGTCCTCGAGCAAATAGTTGCGGGACGCAGTTGAATGGACGCAGGAGTTGGGTGGATGCTGTTGAATGGACGCAGGAGAGAGTACTCAGTTGAGTGGACGCAGTTGAATGGACGCAGGAGAGAGTACGCAGTTTAGAGTACTCAGTTGAGTGGACGCAGGAGAGAGTACTCAGTTGAGCAGACGCTGTTGATCGGACACAGGAGAGAGTTCGCAGGTGAGTATGCAGTTGAGTACGCAGTTGAGATGTTGCAGGTGAGTGGACAGTGGACGCAGCAGAGTACTCAGTTGAGTGGACGCAGTTGAATGGACGCAGTTGAGAGTACTCAGTTGAGTGGACGCAGGAGAGAGTACTCTGTTGAGCAGACGCTGTTGAGTGGACACAGGGGAGAGTTAGCAGGTGAGTATGCAGTTGAGATTATGCAGATGAGAGGACGCAGTTGAGTGGAAAATGGACGCAGAAGAGAGTACTCAGTTGAGTGGAATCAGTTGAATGGACGCAGGAGAGAGTACTCACTTGAGCAGACGCTATTGATTGGACACAGGAGAGAGTTCGCAGGTGAGTATCCAGTTGAGTACGCAGTTGAGATGTTGCAGGTGAGTGGACAGTGGACGCAGCAGAGTACTCAGTTGAGTGGACGCAGTTGAGAGTAATCAGTTGAGCGGACGCAGGAGAGAGTACTCAGTTGAGCAGACGCTGTTGACTGGTCACAGGAGAGAACTCACAGGTCAGTACGCAGTTGAGATTACGCAGGTGAGAGGACGCAGTTGAATGGACGCTGTTGAATGGATGCAGGAGAGAGTACGTAGTTGAGAGTACTCAGTTGAGTGGACGCAGGAGAGAGTACTTAGTTGAGCAGACGCTGTTGATCGGACACAGGAGAGAGTTCGCAGGTGAGTATGCAGTTGAGTACGCAGTTGAGATGTTGCAGGTGAGTGGACAGTGGACGCAGCAGAGTACTCAGTTGAGTGGACGCAGTTGAATGGACGCAGTTGAGAGTACTCAGTTGAGTGGACGCAGGAGAGAGTACTCAGTTGAGCAGACGCTGTTGGGTGGACACAGGAGAGCGTACGCAGGTGAGTATGCAGTTGACATTATGCAGATGAGAGGACACTGTTGAGTGGACAATGGATGCAGGAGAGAGTACTCAGTTGAGTGGAATCAGTTGAATGGACGCAGGAGAGAGTACTCAGTTGAGCAGACGCTGTTGATCGGACACAGGAGAGAGTTCGCAGGTGAGTATGCAGTGGAGTACGCAGTTGAGATGTTGCAGGTGAGTGGACAGTGGACGCAGCAGAGTACTCAGTTGAGTGGACGCAGTTGAATGGACGCAGTTGAGAGTACTCAGTTTAGTGGACGCAGGAGAGAGTACTCTGTTGAGCAGACGCTGTTGAGTGGACACAGGGGAGAGTTAGCAGGTGAGTATGCAGTTGAGATTATGCAGATGAGAGGACGCAGTTGAGTGGAAAATGGACGCAGAAGAGAGTACTCAGTTGAGTGGAATCAGTTGAATGGACGCAGGAGAGAGTACTCACTTGAGCAGACGCTATTGATTGGACACAGGAGAGAGTTCGCAGGTGAGTATCCAGTTGAGTACGCAGTTGAGATGTTGCAGGTGAGTGGACAGTGGACGCAGCAGAGTACTCAGTTGAGTGGACGCAGTTGAGAGTAATCAGTTGAGCGGACGCAGGAGAGAGTACTCAGTTGAGCAGACGCTGTTGACTGGTCACAGGAGAGAACTCACAGGTCAGTACGCAGTTGAGATTACGCAGGTGAGAGGACGCAGTTGAATGGACGCTGTTGAATGGATGCAGGAGAGAGTACGTAGTTGAGAGTACTCAGTTGAGTGGACGCAGGAGAGAGTACTTAGTTGAGCAGACGCTGTTGATCGGACACAGGAGAGAGTTCGCAGGTGAGTATGCAGTTGAGTACGCAGTTGAGATGTTGCAGGTGAGTGGACAGTGGACGCAGCAGAGTACTCAGTTGAGTGGACGCAGTTGAATGGACGCAGTTGAGAGTACTCAGTTGAGTGGACGCAGGAGAGAGTACTCAGTTGAGCAGACGCTGTTGGGTGGACACAGGAGAGCGTACGCAGGTGAGTATGCAGTTGACATTATGCAGATGAGAGGACACTGTTGAGTGGACAATGGATGCAGGAGAGAGTACTCAGTTGAGTGGAATCAGTTGAATGGACGCAGGAGAGAGTACTCAGTTGAGCAGACGCTGTTGATCGGACACAGGAGAGAGTTCGCAGGTGAGTATGCAGTGGAGTACGCAGTTGAGATGTTGCAGGTGAGTGGACAGTGGACGCAGCAGAGTACTCAGTTGAGTGGACGCAGTTGAATGGACGCAGTTGAGAGTACTCAGTTTAGTGGACGCAGGAGAGAGTACTCTGTTGAGCAGACGCTGTTGAGTGGACACAGGAGAGATTTAGCAGGTGAGTATGCAGTTGAGATTATGCAGATGAGAGGACGCAGTTGAGTGGAAAATGGACGCAGGAGAGAGTACTCAGTTGAGTGGAATCAGTTGAATGGACGCAGGAGAGAGTACTCACTTGAGCAGACGCTGTTGATTGGACACAGGAGAGAGTTCGCAGGTGAGTATCCAGTTGAGTACGCAGTTGAGATGTTGCAGGTGAGTGGACAGTGGACGCAGCAGAGTACTCAGTTGAGTGGACGCAGTTGAATGGACGCAGTTGAGAGTACTCAGTTGAGTGGACGCAGGAGAGAGTACTCTGTTGAGCAGACGCTGTTGAGTGGACACAGGAGAGAGTTAGCAGGTGAGTATTCAGTTGAGATTATGCAGATGAGAGGACGCAGTTGATTGGAAAATGGACGCAGGAGAGAGTACTCAGTTGAGTGGAATCAGTTGAATGGACGCAGGAGAGAGTACTCACTTGAGCAGACGCTGTTGATTGGACACAGGAGAGAGTTCGCAGGTGAGTATCCAGTTGAGTACGCAGTTGAGATGTTGCAGGTGAGTGGACAGTGGACGCAGCAGAGTACTCAGTTGAGTGGACACTGTTGAATGGACACAGGAGAGAGTATGCAGTTGAGAGTACTCAGTTGAGTGGACACAGGAGAGAGTACTCAGTTGAGCAGACGCTGTTGAGTGGACACAGGAGAGAGTTCGCAGGTGAGTATGCAGTTGAGATTATGCAGGTGAGAGGACGCAGTTGAGTGGACACTGTTGATCGGACACAGGAGAGAGTATGCAGTTGAGAGTACTCAGTTGAGTGGACACAGGAGAGAGTACTCAGTTGAGCAGACGCTGTTGAGTGGACACAGGAGAGAGTTCGCAGGTGAGTATGCAGTTGAGATTATGCAGGTGAGAGGACGCAGTTGAGTGGACAATGGACTAAGGAGAGAGTACTCAGTTGATTGGACGCAGTTGAATGGACGCAGGAGAGAGTACTCAGTTGAGCAGACGCTGTTGAGTGGACACAGGATAGAGTTTGCAGGTGAGTATGCAGTTGAGTACGGAGTTGAGATTATGCAGGTCAGAGGATGCAATTGAGTGGACAATGGACGCAGGAGAGAGTACTCAGTTGAGTGGACGCAGTGAATGGATGCAGGAGAGAGGATGCAGTTGAGTGGACAATGGACGCAGGAGAGAGTACTCAGTTGAGTGGACACAGTTGAGAGTACTCAGTTGAGTGGACGCAGGAGAGAGTATTCAGTTGAGCAGACGCCGTTGAGTGGACACAGGAGAGAGTTCGCAGGTGAGTATACAGTTGAGTACGCAGTTGAGATTATGCAGATGAGAGGACGCAGGTGAGTGGACAATTGACGCTGGAGAGAGTACTCAATTGAGTGGACACAGTGAATGGACACAGGAGAGAGTACGCAGTTGAGTGTACTCAGTTGAGCAAACGCTGTTGAATGGACACAGGAGAGAACACGCAGGTGAGTACGCAGTTGAGTATGCAGTTGAGATTACGCAGGTGAGAGGACACAGTTGGGTGGACGCTGTTGAATGGACGCAGGAGAGAGTACTCAGTTGATTGGACACAGTTGAATGGACGCAGGAGAGAATACGCAGTTGAGAGTAATCAGTTGAGTGGACACAGGAGAGAGTACTCAGTTGAGCAGACGCTGTTGAGTGGACACAGGAGAGCGTACGCAGGTGAGTACGCAGTTGAGATTACGCAGGTGAAAGGACGCAGTTGAGTCGACGCTGTTGAATGGACACAGGAGAGAGTATGCAGTTGAGAGTACTCAGTTGAGTGGACACAAGAGAGAGTACTCAGTTGAGCAGACGCTGTTGAGTGGACACAGGAGAGCGTACGCAGGTGAGTACGCAGTTGAGATTACGCAGGTGAAAGGATGCAGTTGAGTGGACACTGTTGAATGGACACAGGAGAGAGTATGCAGTTGAGAGTACTCAGTTGAGTGGACACAGGAGAGAGTACTCAGTTGAGCAGACGCTGTTGAGTGGACACAGGAGAGCATACGCAGGTGAGTACGCAGTTGGGATTACGCAGGTGAAAGGACGCAGTTGAGTGGACACTGTTGAATGGACACAGGAGAGAGTATGCAGTTGAGAGTACTCAGTTCAGTGGACACAGGAGAGAGTACTCAGTTGAGCAGACGCTGTTGAGTGGACACAGGAGAGCGTACGCAGGTGAGTACGCAGTTGAGATTACGCAGGTGAAAGGACGCAGTTGAGTGGACACTGTTGAATGGACACAGCAGAGAGTATGCAGTTGAGAGTACTCAGTTGAGTGGACACAGGAGAGAGTACTCAGTTGAGCAGACGCTGTTGAGTGGACACAGGAGAGAGTTCGCAGGTGAGTATGCAGTTGAGATTATGCAGGTGAGAGGACACAGTTGAGTGGACAATGGACTAAGGAGAGAGTACTCAGTTGATTGGACACAGTTGAATGGACGCAGGAGAGAGTACACAGTTGAGAGTACTCACTTGAGTGGATGCAGGAGGGAGTACTCAGTTGAGCAGACGCTGTTGAGTGGACACGAGAGAGGTCGCAGGTGAGTACGCAGTTGAGATTACACAGGTGAGAGGACTCAGTTGAGTGGACGCTGTTGAGTGGACACAGGAGAGAGTACTCATTGAGCAGACGCTGTTGAGTGGACACAGTAGAGCGTACGCAGGTGAGTACGCAGTTGAGATTACGCAGGTGAGTGGACAGTGGACGCTGGAGAGAGTACTCAGTTGAGAGTACGCAATTGAGTGGATGCTGTTGAATGGACGCAGGAGAGAGTTCGCAGTTGAGTCGATGCAGTTGAATGGATGCAGGAGAGAGTACTCAGTTGAGTGGACGCAGTTGAGTGGATGCAGGAGAGAGTACTCAGTTGAGCAGACGCTGTTGAGTGGACACAGGAGAGCGTACGCAGGTGAGTACGCAGTTGAGATTACGCAGGTGAGTGGACAGTGGACGCTGGAGAGAGTACTCAGTTGAGAGTACGCAATTGAGTGGATGCTGTTGAATGGACGCAGGAGAGAGTACACAGTTGAGTGGATGCAGTTGAAAGGATGCAGGAGAGAGTACGCAGTTGAGTCGATGCAGTTGAATGGATGCAGGAGAGAGTACTCAGTTGAGTGGACGCAGTTGAGTGGATGCAGGAGAGAGTACTCAGTTGAGCAGACGCTGTTGAGTGGACACAGGAGAGCGTACGCAGGTGAGTACGCAGTTGAGATTACGCAGGTGAGTGGACAGTGGACGCTGGAGAGAGTACTCAGTTGAGTGGATGCAGTTAAATGGACACAGGAGAGAGTACGCAGTTGAGAGTACTCAGTTGAGTCGACGCAGGAGAGAGTACTCAGTTGAGCAGACGCTGTTGAGTGGACACAGGATAGAGTTCGCAGGTGAGTATGCAGTTGAGTACGCAGTTGAGATTATGCAGGTGAGAGGATGCAATTGAGTGGACAATGGACGCAGGAGAGAGTACTCAGTTGAGTGGACGCAGTGAATGGATGCAGGAGAGAGGATGCAGTTGAGTGGACAATGGACGCAGGAGAGAGTACTCAGTTGAGCAGACGCTGTTGAGTGGACACAGGATAGAGTTCGCAGGTGAGTATGCAGTTGAGTATGCAGTTGAGATTATGCAGGTGAGAGGATGCAGTTGAGTGGACAATGGACGCAGGAGAGAGTACTCAGTTGAGTGGACGCAGTGAATGGACGCAGGAGAGAGTACGCAGTTGAGTGTACTCAGTTGAGCAAACACTGTTGAGTGGACACAGGAGAGAACACGCAGGTGAGTACGCAGTTGAGTATGCAGTTGACATTTTGCAAGTGAGTGGACAGTGGATGCAGGAGAGAGTACTCAGTTGAGTGGACGCAGTTGAAAGGATGCAGGAGAGAGTATGCAGTTGAGTCGATGCAGTTGAATGGATGCAGGAGAGAGTACTCAGTTAAGTGGACGCAGGAGAGAGAACTCAGTTGAGCAGACGCTGTTGAGTGGACACAGGAGAGAGTACGCAGGTGAGTACGCAGTTCAGATTACACAGGTGAGAGGACGCTGTTGAGTGGACAGGGGAGAGAGGACACCGTTGAATGGACGCAGGAAAGAATATGAAGTTGAGAGTACGCAGTTGAGTGGACGCAGGAGAGAGGACTCAGTTGAGCAGACGCTGTTGAGTGGACACAGGAGAGAGTACACTGTTGAGAGTACGCAGTTGAGTGGACGAAGTTGAATCGACGCAGGAGAGAGTACTCAGTTGAGTGGACGCAGTTGAATTGACGCAGGAGAGTACGCAGTTGAGAGTACACAGTTGAGCTGAAGCTGTTGAGTGGACACAGAGAGTATGAAGGTGAGTTTGCAATTGAGGACGCAGTTAACTGGACGCTGTTGAGTAGACGCTGGAGAGAGTACGCAGTTGAGAGTACTCAGTTGAGCAGACGCTGTTGAGTGGACACAGGAGAGAGTATGCAGTTGAGAGTGCTCAGTTGAGTGGACACAGGAGAGAGTACTCAGTTGAGCGGACACTGTTCCATGGACGCAGGAGAGAGCACTCAATTGAGCGGACGCTGTTGAGTGGACACATGAGAGAGTACGCAGGTATGAGGACGTGTTTGAGTGGACTCAGGTGAGAGTACGGAGTTGAGTGGACATTGTTGCATGGACGCAGGTGAGAGGATGCGGGCGATTAGACACACTCTACAGCGTCCTCTCACCTGCGTCCTTTCACCTGCATCCTCTCAACTGTGTACTCTCACCTGCGTCCAATCAACTGCGTACTCTCTCCTGTGTCCCCTCAACTGCGTCCACTCAACAGCGTTCGATCACCTGCGTCCACTCAACTGCATCCTCTCACCTGCATACTCTCTCCTGCATCCACTCAACTGCGTCCACTCAACTGCGTCCTCTCACCTGCATACTCTCTTCTGTGTCCACTCAACAGCGTCCACTCAACTGAGTACTCTCTCCTGCGTCCTCTCAACTGCCTCCTCACCTGCGTCCTCTCTCCTGTATCCATTCAACTGCGTCTTCTCACCTGCATACTCTCTCCTGTGTCCACTCAACTGACTACTCTCTCCTGCGTCCATTCAGCTACGTCCACTCAACTGCGTACTCTCCTGCGTCCACTCACCTGCATCCTCTCAACTGCGTACTTTCACCTGTGTCCACTCACCTGCGTCCGCTCAACAGCGTTTGATCACCTGTTGAGTGGACGCAGGAGAGATTACGCAGTTGAGAGGACTCAGGTGATTGAACGCTGTTGAGCGTACGCAGGTGAGCAGACGCTGTTGCGTGGACGCAGGTGAGCGGACGCTGTTGAATGGAAGCAGGTTGAGAGTACGCAGTTGAGAGTATGCAGTTGAGAAGACGCAGTTGAGTGGCCGTTGTTGAAGGCTACACCCCGGCCATGCCGCCCCCACCGCAGACCGAGCTAATGAGCAAGCCAAAGGCGACAGTGGCAAGGAAAAACTCCCTAGGGGAATAGGAAGATGCACCAGAGGAAAATGGAAATGGCGATGTCTTTTTAAAACTTGTAATATAATTGAAATGTTATGGTTCAGCATAGATCAGTTTTATATGTTCTTCAGAATTTTTGGACTATCTTACACATCGGCCACAATACGTGAGGTTGCAGGACTGTGTGTCGGACTTGGTGGTATGTAATACAGGGGCCCCACAAGGAACTGTCTTAGCACCGTTCCTTTTCACCCTGTACACTGCAGACTTTAGGTATAGCACACAGAACTGTCACCTCCAAAAGTTCTCAGACGACTCAGCTGTTATCGGTCTCATCAGTAATGAGGACGATCGAGAATACAGACTGGTTATTCAGAACTTTGTGGATTGGTGCCAAGCTAACCGCCTCCAGATAAATCCTGGGAAAACTAAGGAGCTGGTGGTGGACTTCCGAAAGCGCAGTCACCCTCACCCAACACCGGTGAACATCCAGGGAACGGACATCGACATGGTGAACTCGTACAAGTACCTGGGTGTTCACCTAAACACAAAACTGGACTGGTCGGACAACACTGCTGCACTTTACAAAAAGGGTCAAAGCAGACTCTATTTATTAAGAAAACTAAGGTCATTTGGAGTGCGGGGGCCACTCCTCAAGACCTTTTTTGACACTGTGGTGGCATCAGCCCTTTTTTATGGAGTAGTGTGCTGGGGCAGCAGCATCACTAATGCAGACAGGAACAGACTGGACAAACTGATTAGAAAGGCCAGTTCTGTTCTGGGAGAACCCTTGGACACGGTACAGGTGGTGGGAGAAAGGAGAATGCTAAAAAAACTGGCAACTCTTATAGTCAATGAATCCCACCCCATGTTTGAGACTTTATCAGCTCTGGGCAGCACCTTCTGTGACCGACTGCGTCACCCAAGGTGTGTTACAGAGCGTTACCGGAGATCCTTCACCCCTGCTGCAGTTAGACTGTACAATCAGCACTGCTCTCGTTAGCAATACACTTTTTGCCTATAGTTCTTTTCGCTTATATTCTATGTATATATGTATCAATGTAAGTTTGGAGTCTTGTCCTCTGTACTACTGTCACTTTGTCACTTTGTACCACTGTCACTTTGCTGCTGGGAATTGTGAATTTCCCCATTGCGGGACTAATAAAGGCTTATCTTATCTTATCTTATCTTAGAAGACTCTGAGTCCTCTGATGTTATTTAGATATTTAATTTTCAGTTCCTAGCTTAAGAGACTTGGAAATGCTGTACAGTTACATGGAAATGTTTCAAATAAAGTCAGTCTGAGACATCTGAAATTTTTGCGTGTCACATTCTTTATTTACCTTAGAAAGCAATTCTGTATCAGTACATGTATTATTTATTTCATTTACATAAATAAAGTAAACATTTTACTTTCAGATGTCTAAGCTTAGGCCTAGTGTATGAGAGAAAACAAACCCCCAACACTGCCTGCATCCAGAACCTTTCTACTGTCCCTAAAGGAAACGTTCCAGTTCCAACAATGAAACTCGAATCACATGTTCATAGCTTCCATGTTCAATACTAGATGTTCACCTACCATCTAATATGGTACATGAAATACATAGATTATCAAAATCGCTGGTTCACTGACTTCATGCCTGGTGTAAAAGACTACTGCAGTCCAAATGTAACCTACGGACATGAACCCACCAGAACCACAATTACCGCAGTACCCTATGCCATCACAAACTCCCAATAACTACACAAACAAACGTCCCATACAAGCCACGTAGTCATGTTTTGGACATGGCATTTTGTTAGTGATAGATAAGGCCAGACAAACACACGTACCCTTTCAAACCGAAACAGTTCTCCTGCACACTTAAACACAAAAGCAGGAACATCTGAACAACGTTTCCGCTGTAACTCCCCACAACAAACGTCAAAGCTCCTCATAGAAGAGTACACACGTGGGCGTAGACGTCTTCTTCTGTTACGGTGGGTCCTGTGGAGAGACGGGTCTGGCTGCAGACCTCCAGCAGGAGGCACCTCTACGCTGGGGCAGGAAGTGACGCACCTCCACGCTGGGGCAGGAAGTGACGCAGTTCCATGTTGGGGCAGGAAGTGACGAAATTACAACAGTACAATAGTAAAGTTTTCAAGCAAGAGTACCTCGCTGCAGCCAGACCCGTCTCAAGGTTTTCCTTACTTTTGAATGAAGGTGAGTATCTTAAGGTAAAATAGTTTATTTAATTAGTATATATTTTATTGAACTCTACAGCTTGAGTGAATAAAAGCTAAATAAAAAATAAAGCCTATTGAGACCTGTTTGTTAGCTAGGTAGGGTAACGTTGGCCAAAGGTTGGCGAACGTTACCCGGGGTGTAAAATGGACACAAATTAAGTATTATATTGAGATCGATCGATCACCAGGTGTTGCCGCCAGAGTGAACTAGTAACTCATTGAATCATACATATGGATCAGAGGTAAATAAACTAGATTTTTTTCCGGCGTGAGAAATCGGATGTATGGCGTGTGAGCGTGTGAAGACCAGGGGTGTAGTTGGGGGGCGGGGGACGCCGTCCCCTCACTTATTTTAACCGGTGTTAAAAATGTTATTTTGTTACCGGTGTTGTTCTTGCTAAGACTGTTACGTTCAAAGCTAGGTTTAAACTTGACGCGTTAGTAATTCGCCAACCACTGGCGATCGATTTATTGCGATATAATACTTAATTTGTGGCTTACACTCGCCACCCCCCGCTCAACAACTTACACTCGCCATCACGCGACCCCCCCACTTATTTTTTTAGGACTACACCACTGGTGAAGACGGTCAAATGCGTGTGTTTGAGAGTTGGCAACTCTGTGACTTAGTCAAACCAATGTTGCTGTAATTAATATTTAGATGGACAATCATGTCAGTATATTAATTTTATTGGCACAACATACGTGTATTGTAATAGGTTTATTTGTGTGCATAAATAATAGGTCTAGGTCATGTTACTTTAGTGTCATAAGCTGATCCATATACATCACCCTAGTTATCCCATGCTTTAAAACAATATAAATATTTCCAGGTAATTTAATATTGCTTTACAAATGGAAATTTTTTAAGGATCTTCAGATTATATTAAGTCAGTGAATTTGAAATTTATGGGAATGCATATCCGTTTGGGATTTTGATGGACACAGTTGCATGAAACCTCATGCACTACCCTCTGTATGCTGCAATACTGTAGTTTTTTGTTAGGTGTAAATATAAAATGTTTCATATATTGTATATATTGCTGACCTTAGAATGATAACATTATAACATTTCAATAAAATAAATGTCCAATTAATCTTATTAATCACTGGGTTTTAGATGCACCCTTCTATCTGTGATGCTGGTGTACAACCGAACCTCAAAGAATGCAACACATGTTGCAGAAAACTGTTTCACTGTCCTCTTTGCCCAACCTTCAAACCAACAACAAAGGGGAAGATCCAACAGACATGTGGACGCCCATATCAAGAATGGGATAAAATACAAAGGTACGCAAAGCTTATCTTTATTTTCAATCATCATCTATGTTCTTTTAAATGTGCATACAGAGCCTATAGAAAGAATTCATATCCTACTGAAATCCTTGCGTTTTGCCACGTTATACCAAAATGTAAATAAATGTCTAACTTTCCAGATGGTTTTACACATTTTAATCTGAAAAATGATATAATTAGTGAAATACCTCTTTTAGATAAGTAATGAGCCCCTTAGAGTAAACATTATAAACTTTCTCAGGTTCAACCAATCACATTCCAAATCACACACCAGGATAATTGACTCCACTACTAGTAGCACCATGGTTGGAAAGATGCTTTCAAGAGTTCTGTGATAGAGTTGTGGAAAGTTAGACGAAGGATACAAAAATATAGAATATGGTTATAATATGTAAATACAGCTGGAAACAACCCTAAAACTCTGACCTTTTCCATAGCCATTGTCTGAATTACATTTCACAAAACACATTTACCGTAATTATTTCTGGTTTTCAGAGATGTTTAATTTTACTCCCATCATGCTTTAAAATGTTTCTTTTTTTATCTTACAGACAAACATCTGTTAAAATGCAGATTATCATGCCGGACAGAGGGTCATTTTCACTGTCCTTTCTGCCAGAACACAGTAATACGCCGGAATGATATGGAAAAACACTTGTGTTTGTGTGAGGTGTCTTTGAACACACTACCTTTATCTTCTCCAGCAAGGATCTCTTCTCTGTCTTCACACCAGTCTTTGAATGTACCTTCCCCATCAAATACCAAGCTTGCATCCAGTGCAATGGTTGGAAAAAAATGGCTTTGACTTGGAGGTATGTACTTCTATGCATGAATGCAGTAGTTACTTTTCTAAAAAGTGTAATTTTATAATCATACCATTTTGTCATTTCATCTAAAAATAAGTACAAACCTATTTTGGAATTAAATTTTAGAGGGTGTAATTTATATATGCTGGTAATCTTATAAGAAAAGGGGTATTTGGTGGCATTCCTCTCTGTCTGTCTCTCTGTCTGTCTCACTCTGTCTGTCTCTCTGTCTCTCTCTGTCTGTCTGTCTCTCTCTGTTTCTGTCTGTGTGTGTGTGTGTGTGTGTGTGTTCGTGTGTGTAACATGATTGCTAATGACAATAATCTCTCCCCATACATTTTATATTGGATTTTTGTTTATTGTTTCTACAGGGGTTTCCAAGCCAAGACTATGGGCTTGACTGTGGGATCTTCATGCTAATGGTACGACATGTTATATGTAATTCATTTTGGTTTTAAACTTTTGAACTATAATATAGTAATATTATATTGTAGTTGTCCAAATTATAATATATAATACAAACTTCCATGTGTTTAAATTGCAGTCTGCGTTATGTGGCATTGGATGCCCCTTTTGACTACACAATTGTAAGTAACTTGGAACTATTAAAGAGGATCAATTGTACAAAAGATGTTCAAATGTAGCAAATTTTACTACTACAATACTTTTGTATGTTTACAGAATGGCATGCCCTCATTGCGGAAATGGTGGTGCCTGCTTTTAATGGAAAACTTTGAACTTGACAGGTATGATTTGATTGCTTTGAGAAAAATGCCTTAATGTTAGAAGTGTAACCAATATCAGGACTTTTCTATTTTCAAGCTTTGGCAAACTCTTTGCTCATTGGACAGAGGAATCCAATGCTGTCCTGCAAGGCCACCATGTGCCGGTCTCAAAACTTAAAAAACGCAAGCGTGCAGAAGTTGATCAGGTCAGTGCAGTACAGAATCTCTAACCTGAATTGCAATTCCACATAATGTAACTATGGCAACACACTCTGATTTTCACTAAGACTGTACTGATTATTTTTCTGTTGAAGGAGCCAGCGGTTGTAAGGGACCTTTCCACAGCTGTGAAATGGATCAGCCAGAACCGCACACAGTTACGGGGGCATGTAACAATGCCAATATATTTGACACAGACTGAGGAAGACCGGAAAGATTCCCTCATTGAGCTTATGAAGGGAGATGGCCCAGAGACCAAGGAACCGTTCATGTTCCAATTTGAATATGGAGAGGACATGGAATTGTTTTTGGAAGCATGTGTTGACAAACAGGGTCTCTGTGTCAATGCCATGGTTTTAAATAAATGACAAAATACAATGTGTATCAAACATTTAATAAAAAGTAAAAAAAAGAACCTTGATATTATTGATTGTGTGCCTGTTAGGGTGGTGAGGGGGTTGCCGTTTTGTAAATGTAATGGCCTGTTTAATGAAATATACTGCCAAAAATACTTGGTTATAAAGATGGGTGAGAAAATAACTGTAAAGATGCACTTGCAGTTTTCCTGCTAATATGCAAATGTAAGTCTAAAGGAAGAACAGCATATTGCATTTCTGAATCTGACTGACTTTCGTTTTATTTAATATTAGGTAGTGTAAGAGTGTCATACAATTGGCTTTTCAATTAACAAATAGCTGCTCAAGATATGCAAATTTGCTGAAAAACAAAAGTCTTAATGAATTGGCATGGGTAACAAGGGTGTGTATGTACACACACTTTTATAGTTGTTTTACAAAAACAAATTACAGACGAAAACCACAAATTTTTATTATACTGTTTTATTGAACAACCGATCAACATTACAGATAATATACAAAATAATATCCCACTTTTTAGAATCATATGGGTTATTTTGAGCAATTTTCTCAACACAGAACAATATCTAGTGTTTCAGTAACAAATATTATTTAACGTTTTTAATCGTTTTAAACCTTAACATGATCTGGGTGCCTCTCCAGCACCAGTGAGCTCACAGTAGCACTAATACACTAGCGTCTTTACTGCCTAAACCTGTTTACTACATTGAAATATAGAGGAAAGTTGTTGTTTTTTTTTGCTTTTAAGCACAATACGTTCATCTGTCCTGGCCCAGTGGATAGTTAGCTAGCTGTTTTTAATCGGTATTTCTAGCATTGAGTTCCATTCATCTAGGCTCTGCTAATATCAAAGATATTTTATAAAATATAAATAAAAATAAATCGATACATAGATAAACATAAACGCGAAGCAAAATATTATTTATGTAAATCTGAATCGTAAATCCATACAAGGACACCCGTTTCGCCAGACGTGTCTCCGTTTCCAGCCCCACGTTAATAAATCGATACATAGATAAACATAAACGCGAAGCAAAATATTATTTATGTAAATCTGAATCGTAAATCCATACAAGGACACCCGTTTCGCCAGACGCGTCTCCGTTTCCAGCCTCACGTTGGAGCTGCGTCACTTCCTGCCCCAGCGTGGAGGTGCGTCACTTCCTGCCCCAGCGTGGAGGTGCCTCCTGCTGGAGGTCTGCAGCCAGGTACTCTTGTGCCTGTGGAAGACTAAACTGCGTTACACGTCGTACTGCCACCTACCGGACACATTAAGCATTTTCCATTGATATTTCTGCGAGCGACCGCAAGAGGGCGCCAAAGGAGCGTAGTCGGGAACACAAACGCTGAAAGCGCCGCCTGTGGTGTACGCATGTCCCTAAGGAGACATTCCGTTATAACCTACATTTATGGTATTGTTCATCCATTTATTCATAGAAATAGACATTGTAGATTGACAAATAATGCGGTGGGAAGTATTACCTAACCAATCGATATAATATATTGAAATGGTAAATACCATAAGTAAACAAAAGATAAGAATCGTTACGAATACGAGCCATGTTCAAAATGTTCAAATCAAAATGTTTATCAGATACAGTGTAAACCCCCGTCATAACCGCCCGTCCAGGTCTAGGGGATAATCTATACACATTTATGCAAAACATTTCAGCCGCAGCAATTTATAATTAGCTTTACAATACAATTAAAGAGAACCAGAAAGCTAGCTACGTTTTCACAACCCTTTTCTGCCCGCCCGCTGCTACAGTAAACTGACATTCGCATCTTTATTATTATAATACGCGACTTACAACCCGAGCCCACGTGACCGAGCATGGAGGCGTCGGCGCGGCGGCGCGGGGGGGCGCGGCGCGTCGGCGGCGCGTCGGCGCGCGTCACCACACGCCGCCGCGCGCGCACCAAAGTACACTTTTTGCCCACAGCGGCTACCTGACCCGCTGAGGCGACACATAAAAACGGGGAAACCGGGTGGGCGGTGTCGGGCGAAACAAGGCGACCGTTCCTCCGGCCGAACATCGAAGTTCGCAGTGAAATGAGGGCAGCATGGGGGCCAAAGAGTCGCGGATAGGCTTCCTTTCGTACGACGAAGCCGTCAAAAGAGGTGAGTCGCTCCGGCACAGATTTGCGGAGCTCCGCGTCTGGTTAGCATTAGCCGGCCAGCTAATCCCGCTCGCGCCGAGCTCGCGCGCAGCTCGCGCGCCGCTGACAGACCTCAACCGGGGGGCTCGTTTAGCCCTCCAGCTCACCCGAGTGAAGATAACGTGTTTTAGAGTCACCGTTATGCGGCGTGAGGGCGTTAGCGGGGCCGGTTACGGGCACGTCCGTGACCCAACTGGGCTGCCGCGCTGCTCCACTGCGCGCTGGGCAGGAGAGGCGACGTCTCTCCCCCCTCTCTCCCCGCTCCCTCCTACCTCGCCCCTGTGTCCTAACTCCTCCGGCCGTGGCGTGTGTGCTGGGACTCAAATGTGTCGTTTGGCTATAAACTACGATCTAAATACTTTGTTTTTAAAGCCGTTTGTCTTGTGCGCTTGATCGCAACGCAAGTTTGTTTACAGCCGGATTGGCAGCTGTCCTGCCCCTCCTCGTGTCGGGGCAGCGGCGAAACTGCCCCCTGCAGCCCAGCCCCGTTACTCCTCACCCGGGTCAGTCTGGGGGACTTTGGGGGACACCTGCCTGCGCTGGGGGGCTTTTTTTAACACTAAAAATACACTCTGGTGCATGATCTTCTTTCTGAACGCACTATTAATTCAACTGGTTCACTGGTTTATAGAGGGACAAGGTGTGACCCTTGTGTTTGAGATTTTGAGATCGTATATCCCACTGTGCCATATTGGACAGGACGTCCTTGGGGTTAGTTATACACTGATATAAACTTCTGTAATGAGGTGTAATTGCACGTCCTTTGTCTTTATAAGAACACACTACTGAACGGTCATTTGACAGGTGGCGTGTTTGAAGTGGCCTTGAGGGCAAGGTGTGTTGGTCAGTAAAGTGCAAGAGACTCCTTCAAAATCCATTCATTCTTTATACTGATTTGTTACCGACGGCCGGTGCGATAGCCTATTGATTGAATTTAAGAATAATTCCACCCAGAGGACATACTCAATCACCAGCTACTGGGGGAAAGACGGACAAATTCTGTGGTTCTTTGCTTAGCAGTCGTGACAATGATCCAAACATAAAAATGGGTTAACTGCTTCAACGTAATGTTTGTGTGGCTACCAAAAACAGATTCTAGTTGTTGAAGCTGCTTGACATAAAGTCACGATTCTGTAATGTAATATTCCTATCTGACCTGTTCCAGCCTCAATGATATCCTGCAATCTTGTCTATTTTACTTTAGTTTGAACTGCGTACTTAAAGGATATTCTAGAAACACATTTTATGCGTGTTATTAATGTTCTACATACTGATTTATTACTAGGTCATAAAAAGGGGAGGACGTAAGGGTCCCCGTGGTTGGAATTTGCAACCATGCCAGATCCCTGATGAACAACGCGGTACTAAACGCTGCTTCTGATTTGATGAGATGAATTATGTGCCCTGGGGCCAGGACTCCAGCAGAGCCTGATGGGGGGGGGGGGGGGGTGTTTGTGTCAGCAGGGTCACTCACGCAGCGCAGATGCACTCGAGACGGCCGTCAGACCGACGCTGGCTTGGACGAGCTGCGTGCCTTCATTTGCGTCTTTGTTTATCTCTCTCTCCCCACGCACGGACCCGCTGATTTACATGAGCGTGACGAGGCGGAAAGCGATCGGGGAAGCCTGACTCACTGACACCGCTGACCTCGATTGCCCCTTTCTCGGGTGGTGCTGTTGGAGTTGTTTATGTCTGGGCTTGAGAAGAACAGGTCCATGTGCGGTAACTTCACCCTCCCGGGTCTTTATGCCAGTTCTTCTCAACTTGTTGAAGCATGAGGCGCGAATGCCTCTATCTACGTGAGAATGACAGTTGGCCGTCATCTGTCTGGTTACCTGTTGTGGAATTACCACATTTGCCCCCTAGCAGAATGTAGAGTTGGTGTGGCTTCGTGGTTGTGTTGCCTGGTGGTTTGGTTTTTGTCACACCATCATAGTACAAATAGATGTTTGTTGGCTTTTTTTAAAAAAGGTCTGATTGCAGGATTCTCAGCCTGGTTTATTACAATAACCTACTGTGTTTTGACAACAATATCCTTCAGTGTACAGGGTATGGCGTAGCTCAGAGAGATTTGTAAAATAAAGCAGTTTTCTTGCTGTTAATAACAATGTCGTTCAAACCTCTGTAGCACATATTCATGAATATCCAAGCTTGTTTGGAGCAACAGCGTCACAGAATTCTGGGATGTTCAGACCAGCGAACCCTAACCCTCACCCCTACCACCGCACCAGCTGACAGCTCTGACTCTCTCCGGACTAGGGTGAGCTACGTTGTCTCCGTTTCAGTATGACCGAGAGCTCTGCGTAGGGAGATTACAGAGAGCACCACTGAGATAACCCAGTCTTAGGTCGGGAAATCAGCGGTTCTTTGTGTGAGTGGCATGTAAGGGCCAGCCCTCTCCTTAGAACCAGGCCTGGACTTCCAATTGTAGGTTACAGCCACTTTCATATGAAGAGCGTGCTGGTAACTCAAAGTAGGTCATGTTTCTGGGTAGCGGAGTGCTGGAATTGGTTTGAATGCATCCAGCATCACGGATGCTGAAGGCTGAAGTCACAGAATGAGGCAGAGTGTCGGAGAATTTCCACCCCATCCCCCTTTTCTAAGTGACGGCTAGGAAGCGGAGGGAATCAAAGACGGCAGGAAGACTCCTGCAGTCGGTTTATGCGGTTCTGTTGTCGCTGTGGCTGTCATTTCAAAGTGATGAACTGTCATGCCAGTCCCCAGTGGGAAATCCTTTTATTTTTATTTTTTTTTCGCCCCTGGTTTTCTCCACCGTGGTAACGAGCAGCCCCGTATCCTTCTTTGGGAGCCTAATTAGCCGTAATCTTTAAAGAATTATGAACGTGTCTAATATTCCGCAGTACTCTTTTCAATAAGCGACGCGCACGGCTAGCTGGCAGCGTGGCGATTAGAGCTGGTCTTCACGAGGCGGCGGTGGCTGGCGTTGTGAGCATTCAGGATCGCTCCTCATCTTCGAACGCCCCTTTGGCTTTGGCCTGCGAGGTTTCATTTGTGTTTGATGAGTTTCCGCCCCACGCGCAGGGAGCGATCAGCCAGCGATATTATTTGGATAATTCAATTCGCCGTAACTCTCATTCATTGTTTGATTTTTTTTTTTTTTGTTCCCTTTACGCCTAGCCAAGCAGCTGTGGTCTCGCGCTAGAGGTCGGAATAATCTGCCGCGGAAACCGGTCTTATGACTTGCCTAACACTTCTGTATTTTCACTCAAGCCTGGAAATTGCCAGTGCCAAAGATTTAGTTGACCCTTAACGACCTGGCAACAGACAGAGTTTCCTCACAGGCACTACTGCAGTGTCAACACGTCACTGTGTGTGTGGGTAAGGTGGGGAGGGGGCGGAGCTTTATATCATCATCATGGCCCCGGGACTTCGCTGAGAGATACCACCCCTCGCTAATGCAGCAGCCAGAATAATCGGATGTCTTCCTGTGTTCTATTGCATTAAAACATATTGGTGCGTCAGCTGGGGCGTTAACGTGTTTGTGAAAGCCCGTCTGACCACGCAGGTCTGAAGAAAGCTTGCTACCTCTTGTCTGCCTCACCGCGGAGACCTACTCCGTGCTCCCAGACCTTTGACACAGGAGACCCGTGGAGCTCAACTTTGTATCGTACTTGGAAATATCTCAGGAACCTTTGGCCAGCCATGAGACTCCCCTTAATGTTTTCCCATTTGTTCTGCCTTCTGTCCTAAGTTCATGAAAAATGTAGTTGCTTGTGTTGCCATTACCTAAAAATATCTGCTTCCTTCCTGCCATAGGAGATGGTTAATGTTTGCATTGTCTGTCAGGGAGGAGTGCATTATTGACCTAGATCATTGTGTGATTTAAACGCTTTGTCGGTAGTAAAAGCTCTTTTATAATGTGGAGAACGTGTCGCAAGGGTCCAAAGTGGCAGCTGGCTGACGCCGGCTTGTGTCTTTGCCGCGGATGGCTCCACCCTGCAGGAGAATAGCGTCTCTCCAGAGGCCGACCCGCAACTCCGAGTCCGGGCTGCGCCAGGCCTCCAGAGGCCGGGGGGTGACCGCCATTCTCCAGCCCTGGGCACAGCTTCCGGCCAGAGGCTGCCGGTCCGAATGCTGCAGCCCCCATGTCGCTGGGCTCGTCACGTACACACACACACACACACACACACACACACACACCACCTCCGTCGAGGTAGGGCAGAAAACGTACGACCGCGCCTGGTCCCCGCCGTTCGCTCGGCCATAAAACATGGCGGCGCCTCTACAAATAGATCACGGTGACATCAAAGGGCAGGAAGGGAAAGGTGAAGTTTGGGGGTGGATCTGTTCTGGAGGGGGGAGGGGCTGTGACCTCAGCCAGGCCCAGAGCAGTTCCACCACCACCACCACCACCCTCCACAGAGGGACTCTCCTGTCAGGAAGTATTGAGGCTACAGCAGGGGGGGGTCGCTCTGCTCTGAAGTGGGAGGCACACTCGCAGTGGGCAGGGTGTATGGCGGCCGAGCTGACTGGCTCACGCTTTAGTGGGGGCGGGGCTCTGTGCTGAGGTGATTGGTTCTCGTTTAGTGGGGGCGGGGCTCTGTGCTGAGGTGATTGGTTCTCGTTTAGTGGGGGCGGGGCTCTGTGCTGAGGTGATTGGTTCTCGTTTAGTGGGGGCGGGGCTCTGTGCTGAGGTGATTGGTTCTCGTTTAGTGGGGGCGGGGCTCTGTGCTGATGTGATTGGTTCTCGTTTAGTGAGAACGGGGCTCTGTGCTGAGGTGATTGGTTCTCGTTTAGTGGGGGCGGGGCTCTGTGCTGAGGTGATTGGTTCTCGTTTAGTGGGGGCGGGGCTCTGTGCTGAGGTGATTGGTTCTTGTTTAGTGGGGGCGGGGCTCTGTGCTGAGGTGATTGGTTCTCGTTTAGTGGGGGCGGGGCTCTGTGCTGAGGTGATTGGTTCTCGTTTAGTGGGGGCGGGGCTCTGTGCTGAGGTGATTGGTTCTCGTTTAGTGGGGGCGGGGCTCTGTGCTGAGGTGATTGGTTCTCGTTTAGTGGGGGCGGGGCTCTGTGCTGATGTGATTGGTTCTCGTTTAGTGGGGGCGGGGCTCTGTGCTGAGGTGATTGGTTCTCGTTTAGTGAGAACGGGGCTCTGTGCTGAGGTGATTGGTTCTCGTTTAGTGGGGGCGGGGCTCTGTGCTGAGGTGATTGGTTCTCGTTTAGTGGGGGCGGGGCTCTGTGCTGAGGTGATTGGTTCTTGTTTAGTGAGAACGGGGCTCTGTGCTGAGGTGATTGGTTCTCGTTTAGTGGGGGCGGGGCTCTGTGCTGAGGTGATTGGTTCTCGTTTAGTGGGGGCGGGGCTCTGTGCTGAGGTGATTGGTTCTCGTTTAGTGGGGGCGGGGCTCTGTGCTGAGGTGATTGGTTCTTGTTTAGTGAGAACGGGGCTCTGTGCTGATGTGATTGGTTCTCGTTTAGTGGGGGCGGGGCTCTGTGCTCTGCAGGAACTGAGTGGCACTTTGCTTTATGAGCAGGCTGTGATGGATTGCACCAGGCACTGCAAGGCTAAGAGTGTCTGGGTTAAATACAGGCTTTGGGATGAGTGCAGGGCTGTAAAGGTGTGTGTGTGTGTGTGTGTGTGTGTGTGTGTGTGTGTGTGTGTGTGTGTGTACTGTATATACATATTAGTACAAAAATTTGTACACAAGGTTTCCAGAGAAACAGGATGTTTCGGACAAAGGTCAAAAATCATAGTGCTTCTGAATTTCTAGGAGGATGAACCAGTTTTTATTGGAACAAGGAGTTGTTTAAATCATAACATTCATCCATGGCCTTCTTAAGTTTCAAGAGTAGATCGTTTTTCTTTCCTTGAGTTTACTGAGCAATGCAAACAGATATAATACTGTATATATGTGTATACGTGTGCGCACACACAAACACACTCGTGCAATTAAGCCAGAACCGCTGACTCCAGCGTGTACGTGCTGCTGAAACTCTGCCAACGATGGCGACCTTTTACCGGTGCAGTTTTCACATTCTTAAACGCAGCACACCGCCATTGCTGTCTCATTCAGATGGGTTCCAGATATACAGCCCCCCCCCCCCCCCCACCTTCACCCCCACACCCGCCCCCACCCTGGTTTTGTGACCCTTCTCTCTACGTGTCCCTAGTTACCGATGTGGAGCTGAAGCGGCTGAAAGATGCCTTCAAGAGGACCAGCGGCCTGTCCGCCTACATGACCCAGCAGAGCTTCTACCGGGAGGTGCTGGGCGATGGAGTTCCCCCCAAGGTGGCGGAGGTAAGCCCACTTCCACAGTGCCGTCAGGACTTCATCCGTCACCACCCCCCCACCCTTCCTTAACTCCGCCTCATGCTAGTCAGTTTGTAGCTCGTTGTAAATATTTTGTCATCAACAACAACAATGTCCCCATCTGAGTCACCGGGGGCCTCCAGGTTGTACACATGATTCCACCTGGATGGGCCTCTGTAGGTCTAATGGAGGCGATTTGTTTGCTTGGTCTGGCCCTTATTGCAAGCAAAGTACTGTCTCTCTGTTTGGGGTTGTTTTACATTTGTATACAACTTCAGAGTCTGTTTTAGGAAGGAAAAAATGTGTTTTACTGCCAGCCCCTTCATGCGTGGCATTGACGTCTGTCTGACGGAGGTGCGTTTTCCTCGAGGGTCTTTTCGTCATGGCTTTCCGATGTCCCCACATCCCTTCATTTACGCATAGGATCTTAAACTTCAAAACAGCCAGACGGTTCATGAGAAGTGTTGCTGAGTTTAGGGCCAGCGTACGGGCCCAAAATCTCAATCCTTTCAAACGCTTTAGGACGGTCTGTTCCTGTTGCCCCGGGTAGACGCTCAGTTCTCCGTGAGACGATGGAGTTTTTCGGTGGGGCCGAGAATCACAGCGCGGAGGAAGCGTCCGTGTCTCTGATGCTCGTCTTTGTGCTTTCGCGTTGGGTTCGTTAATCCTCGCGGGGGCTTGCGCTGACACCCGTGTGTCTTGACGGCGAGCCGTGCTGAAGGGACCCAGGTGCTCCTGACGCACTGATGCCACCGTGTCCGAACAGGGACCCAGCGACGATAGTGGCCACGTAGTCATCGTCTGATCTTGTGTGATGTTTCTGAGCACCACCGTCTTCACACGTCTCAGTGCTTCGCCCTCCCAGCCCGGAGACCCAGGCGGCCCCCCCTGCAGGACTGCTGCCCCCCTGCAGGACTGCTGCCCCCCTCCAGGGGGCGCTGCACTGCCTCCCGGAGAGCTGCCGCTTTCTCGCCACTTCTGCCTGAAAATGGCGGTTGTCATGGAAACCACTAAAAGTCAGTCATGGTATGTTTGGTCGTTCGGGTTTGATTGGCGCTTTAAACGCTGGCACAGGGCAGCGGTTACTGACTCATGCGTCTTAAAGTCTTTCCTCTTCAGTTGAGGTTCAGTACAGATATGAGAAGACAACTTCATGCGTCTTCAAAAGACAAGTTCAGGAACGACGACCATCTCTCATAGATGGCCACAGTCCAGTGGTTACAGTTTGCTACAAGAATGCCGTGCATTGTATATACATAGTCATAACAGAATATTATGACCACCGCTGGTTTGGAACGACCTCTGCCTGGGACATCACAGATCCCACAGTGTATATCAATAAATGAGCACACCAGTTAGCTTTAGCAAGGGGCAGGATGGTTGTCATGGTCAAGGTGGTGGTGGTGTTGGTGGTGGTGGTGGTGGTGGTGGTGGGGCAGGTGGTGGTGTTGGTGGGGTATGTCTGGGGTATGTTCTCCTGGCGTGTCCTTGGACCACTGAAACCGCTGTCCGAGTCTCTGAACACCAACGGGTACTTGGCAGCACCTGGAAACCCCTGGATCATCAGGTTCTCCGTGCTGACCCTCAACCATACGGGTCTGAGGTTTGAAGGACCTCGGTGTTCTGCTGCGGTTGGAACGGACACGAGTGCCTCTGGATTCCCTCTGTCACCCGATATAGTCACATGACGTCTCGCTAATGTCATCCAAGCCAAGGGGGTGATTGATTTGGACTAATCTGTAGGTGGTCGTAATGTTCTTATATGCACATTATGACAAAAAAAACCTTGTCCACTACATAAAAAGTACAATATTGAAGCAGATAGTAGTTGACTGTTTTCAGTGGCCAATGCTGATGATAATGCTTGGTGATGAAATATGAACTTTTTCTTTGTTTCCCAAACTAAAATAGATCGCTATTTATAGTGCCAAGTCTTGGCTGGTTTTGAAGTGATGTGGCATTCTGTCATTCATCATCTGTAACATATGTAAAGTTTGTGCACATAGCATCATTCTCAGCAGATAGCAGCACCTCCGTTTGAGAGAGGAAAAACATTTGACATTAGTTTTTAAAAATTATATAGAAAAGAGAGCAGTGTTAGTGCACATCCTAACTCCCAGCTATATCTCTGGGGTTTGTCTCAATGAATATTTATTTAATATTAATGTATTATTTACTCGAAAACAGAAAAATATTCGGAATTAACAAATTTGCATTCTCTGTATTTGCTCAAGTTGAACTGCACTCTGTACTCTAATGTCCACAACCAGTCCAAAAACTTAACTGTAAAAAAAAAAACATGAATTTATGTATGAATTTGCATGAATTTTAATGTATGAATTTAAAATATGCGATGAGGGGGGGAAAAAACCAACAAATGCGGGTTATCTCAAGATGGGTTTAAATCAGCCTGATTAATGTGATGCTTCTACCAACACGTCTGTTCTGTTTGAGGAGCAACCGTGACCTGCCGTGACCTGCCGTGACCTGTCGTGACCTACGACCGTCATTGAGGTCCCAGCGCAGTAAGGGCAGCATGCCACGCCCTTTTTTCAGATGTCCACCCGTTGCATTTGCATACGCCCTGCCCTGTCTGAGGAAACGAGTGCTTCCTGCCTTTCCTCGATTGGTGGGCTGCGGGCGGGTAGGTGGGATGGTCGTCCTTCCACCAATCGGTAGAGAGCGACGCCATCCACGACCCTTGTGTCCGTAACTCCTCAGCCAGCCCGCTAACTTCCTTCCACCCCGCTGATAACTGATCCGATTGGCCCAGCCCAGACTCATTTACGCCCCTGAATGGCCGACCGTCTGGCCGGCCCCGCCCACCCATCCGTCTCCGACCATTCCCATTGAGCACAGCTCCACGTTGACTTCCTGCTCCCGCTGGAGGTGCAGGAACCATCACCTTCATCACGTCCTGCTTCACATCCAGTAAGCATGGGCGGAGTTACGGTTCAGCGATCGCCATGGTGAATGGGCGTGGTATTTGGTTGTTTGATTGTTGGTTGGTTTGTTTTGTTTTGTTTCTTGTTTTTTCCTGGAAAGACAAGCGATTGGGTTTGGAAATTGCTTTTGTATGTGTCATACCCAGAGATCGTCTGTCACTGAGGGAGACACAGAAATTGGCTCCGTGATGCATCCCTCCCTGTGGCAGACATACACTGCCACTCTGACGTGTGTGTGTCATTGCAGTAACACACACTTCCCCTGCTCTGAGCAGAAAGCAATTATACTCCGGCGCGGCTGAGTGAACAGAGTTTTCTGTAGTGTATATAGATGTACACTGATACAGTGAAATCCTCTTAGTCTTCTGTTTCAAACATGCAATTCAATTTGAATCCCATTTACTAAAATACTTTTGCATATGTGGACTGATATCTTGCCATGGCTCTAGTGTCAATTTGAAGCAGATATTGATTTTGTTTTAATGCCATTTGGGAATCAAGTTAATAACGGTACCAAACAGTGTGATGGAGATTTTCTAAGGACGGACCTGGGAGCACTGGCCCAGCGCTGTGCTGAAGGGGTTAAAGGTGACGTGGTGAATGGAGCCCTAAATGAACAACTACAGATCATCACTGATGCAGCTACACAGGGTGCATGTGCTCAGATAGACCATAGATTTATACGGTTGCTCTTGTTATTTAAAATATCGGGTATTGGATCTGCCAAAGAAAAATTGCGGACAAATGGGAACGTCGATATTCTCCCTCCGCCCTACAAGTTGGCACCTGTGGCCTGTCGTTTTAGGGGCGGAGCTTAACGTCGTGCTTTTGTTCTGTTCTGTCCTGTCCAGGTGATCTACAGCTCGTTTGGGGGCACGTCGAAGGGGCTCCACTTCAACAACCTCATCGTGGGCCTGGTGCTGCTGACCAGAGGACGAGATGAGGAAAAATCCAAATGTAAAAAAAAAAAAATCCAAATGTAAATGTAAAATGTAAATGTAAAAATCCAAATGTAAATGTAAAAATCCAAATGTAAACACCGGCTCCTCCGCACACGCAGCGTTTCAAACGCGTCCCCCTTGAGCGGAACGTTTACACACCCCCTGGTGTGGCGCCGATAAGCCCGGAGCTTCTACGCCTGTGGCGCGTTAAGCCGCGCTACATTCCCCGCGGACGCGCTGCACTGGCGTTTTAAAAATAGCCTGGCATCGAGCCCCAGGCTGCCGTGAGAATGTTCACGGGCCTCTGCTCCCGAGCCCGGGACAGCCGGCGACGTTTCCCCTCCCCGTGTGTGTGTGTGTGTGTGTGTGAGTGTGTGTGTGTGTGTGTGTGTGTGTGTTCGAGCGTTTGAGTATGCGTGTATAAGTATGTGGGGGGTTTTGAGTGTGCACAGCGTGTGGGCGTACATGCAGGTGTGGGTGCGTGTGCATCCCCAAGCCGGTCCACGTGCGCGTGTTGACAGCCGTCTCCGTGTTCTGCAGACATCTTCGGCCTGTTTGCCGGCGACTCTGGCAGCTGCGTGGTGCGGGAGGAGGTGGAGAACATGCTGCGTGCCGTCGACGGAGAGGTGCCCCCCTCGCTGAGGAAGTGCTTCTCAGAGGTGAGTCTCACGCCTGGCCCTCCGGCCCCTCCCACTCACGTGTTAACCACGCCCTCTCCTGTCTTACCGCCCCTCCCACTGGCCCACTGACCTCGCCTCCCAGAACCAAGAGACGGCTGGACGGGAAACAGAAGTTCCATCGGAAAGAAAAGCGTGTGAAGAACGTTCCGCAAACTCAGGCACCTCTTCACTCTGGCATTACCCAAAACATGTTTAGAGACAACAAAACAAAATTAGAGGCCCTCTCTTCCTGGGCCGCCTCAGGAGTGAGACACTCGTGCAGAGAGGACTGATATTTCAGGGCCGAGCGGTCCCGTGTGGTGTTGGCTTGGTGCTAACTGGATTAGAAGGAGCTTTCTAATTTTAACTCCAGTCTCTGCCTGCCCATTGGTTTCTACGCTGCTGACTGTTCTCAGACCTGCCCTGTTCAGCCTCTCTTTTGCCCGGAGCCTTTAATAAGCGAAGCTCCTTTTGTTACCTAGTTTGGAAGGTGATGGTGCAAATGTTTAACCCAGTTTATCATTTGGTGTCAAAGATCTCGGTTAATGCTACTCTGACAGATGCCGCACCCCCCCCCCCCCCCCCCCCTTTCCCAGAGTTGGGTTAGGGTTAACCCTAACCCTCTCTGTCTCGTTAGCTGTCTCTACCTGTCTCTTTTTCTCCTGCTGTTTCTCCCTCTTCTTTGTCTTTCTCTCACTCCATTTCAAACAGATCTCCCTTTTAGGGAGGGGGGAGCAGCAGTCGTAGTGTGTGTGCTGGTGTGTGTAGCCGAGGGCGTTGTCACTTCTTACCGATGCAGGAGGCAATACAAGTGTAGTAAAGATGGTTATTACAGTGTACTTATTTTATAGTGATTAGTTGTTTAAAGTAACTTTAAATCTTAAATATTTACAAATGATAAAAACAGAACTGGTGTGCTGTGTAATATCACACCATATCACACCATATGTTACAACACTTGTTTTTATGAGAGTGCGTGTCAGATTTTCACAGTGTATTGCAACGGCTAACAGGAAGGCATCCTACAATCTGAGACCTCAAGGAGACCCGTCATCCGATCAAGCCTTCTGATCGCTCGCTACCTTAACTTGCGCTGTGGCCGGCTCCTTACGGGTGCGCGTGCCGGTCGAGCGCACCCGCTCCAGCGGCCTGACGTGACGGGATGTGCCTGCTTCTCGTTGTCAGGGCGAGAAGGTGAACTACGAGAGGTTCAGGAGCTGGCTGCTGCAGAATAAGGAGGCCTTCACCTTCTCACGCTGGCTGCTGTCGGGCGGGGTCAGCGTCACCCTGACGGACGACAGCGACACGCCCACCTTCTACCAGACGCTGGCCGGAGTCACGCACTGTAAGTGGAGCCGCCCGGCACCCTGGGCTCCCGAGCAGAGCGAGCGGTATCCTGCCTGGGCAGACGCCAGCACCTGTACCCGCCTGGAGCTCCCCCTGACATATGGTGCCTGGTAGTAGGTCTGCAGGGAGAGGAAAAAGACTGCAGTGTGTGTGTGTTTGTGTTTGTGTGTTTGTGTGTGCGCGCGCCGTGTTGACAAAGCGGCTGAAATGTTGATGTTATTTGGGGGTAAGCCAGCCGCTCCTCTAGGTTTACAGTTTATCAATGAGACTCTTTGTTTGTGAGGCTGATGAAGTGGGCGCTGGGGGCCCCTCCCCCTCTGCTCCCCCCCCCGCTGAAGGTGTCTGTGAGAGGCAGAGCGGCCCCCCTCCCCTGACAGCAGACAGCCGCCGGCGAAACCTTCTCCTCTGCGGGGAGAGAGAGGCGTCCGCGTGACAGTCTGCACTTCCCACTTCGCACTCTAACACACACCTACACACACACCCACACACATATGTGCACATAGGGCTCTGGAGACATCTCTCCATAGTTCTGCAGCTGTTCCCAGGACCCAGCGGACGCGGCCGGTCTCCTCTCGGTCTCCAGCGGACAGCACCTCCTGGACCCCACGTGTCCTCACGTGCTCAGGATCACACGGGCTTCTCCCACGTGTGGTCACACAGCGTTTGTGATGTTGTAAACGTTAACGTCTGTGATCCAGGGCCCGTGGTCTGTGCAGTGCAGATATTTTCACTGCAGCTTTGTTGTACAGAGGCCTGAACCGCGTCCCCAAACCTCTCGTCCTCCTTCGTTATTTTGCTGTGGGGGAAAAACCAGACTGCTGATTGGTTGACTTGTAAATGCATATTAATAAGATGCACAGCTAAGCTTCAACGCTGGATTTGTGATTTAGAACGGTATAGATTTGTACATGCTGAGGGAAAAATCGGTATTTGGTGATTGACTGTCGCACAAAGACAAATAATCAATAAGCTCCTCATTAGAGTTTTGAATGTTTGAAGGCGGTGGGATCGTCACAGTGGGTCAGCACAAACGCTCTTACCTCCTCTCCATCTCACTCGTGTCTTTTCACATTTAATCCCAAAAGTTCGGAGAGCGCTGCGCAGAGATCAGGACGCTGCAGGGTAGGGCGCGAGGCAGGACTTCATCCCGCAGACGCAGCGGAGGGCCCCGCCCTGCCCTCGCCCTCCCCGTCACCTTCGTCTGATGGGCAAAATGCACCGTGCGAGACAGGAAGCAACTGACAAATGCAGACATGGATTTTGTTGATCCAATCAAAGAGCTGGAAAGATCACCGCCGTCCTAAACCAATCAGAGGGGGAACCTCGAAGACGGCCAATGATCTTATGTCTTCTCTAGATTATCCTCTTAACAACGCGAGCTCGCTTTAGTCGACGCTCCTCCTACGAAGGGCCCACCGGACAGGGAACACGGTGTCTAGCTGGCGTGTCGGAGGTCAGCTCCGTCACGGTGCGTTCGACAGTGGGTTCACGCGTTTCCCCGGCATGACGCCGGCCCATTCGGCGCTGACTGCGGGCAGCGGCGCCCCCCACAGGCTGAGGCGGACATGGGGACATGGTGTGTGTCCTCTGCTGCCACTCTGACGGCGTGGCTCCTCTAGGTGGGTACTGCCTCCACCCCCCTGATCACGAGGCGGCATCTCTGCTGCCTTCAAACGTGACACGCTCTTCTTACGTGTCGCAGATTAACACGGAAAAACGGTGTAATATCTAAATTAGTGCCTCTTAGTTAATTAGTCAATTAAAATCGCTTCTAGATCGCTTTATTTGTGTTGGAGCATTTAGGTTTTGGTCTTGCGTGTGAGGCGTTAGTAAAAGGTGATTGGCTCCGGTTTCAGACGGTGCAGTGCTGAGGTGTTCAGCTCCGTGTCTACCCCCGTTAATCAGCTCAGGTAGACAGGCGCAGCGTGACCGATACGCAGCCCGTCTCCTCCAAAACACCCGCCTCTCAGCCGCCAGCACGCCACGGACCTGCCGCACCGGGACCGAGGCCGGGTCTGCTGTGCTCGGAGCGATACTGGACCCGCTCCTCCGACTGTTTGGTCTGGGTCACATTTGTGTGAAGTGAGACGGGCGTCTGTGGTGCGGAGACAGACCACTGGGTCCTGGGCTCATCCGTGCGGCCCGTAATGAGTTTTATGGATTAGCGCTCAGTTGTCCACCTGCAGTCATGCATTATGTTCAAGCAGCTACTTGTGGCCCCCACAGATACGCTTTCCTGCTGAACTCATCAGCTCTTTGCCCCAGCCCTCTACACCAACCCTCCACAACAATGGCCATTGCTATCTGTGCCCACTAATGCACTAAACTAAATCCCTCACTAAATCTGACCCGCCCACCCTGCCACGCCGGCCGTGGGAAGCCTCGTCCTGAACCGGTGTTCACGCGCGTCTATATGACGGCGAGCCTCCTCAGGACGCTCCGAGCTAATCGGCGCTGGCCGTGTCCGTCCTGCTCCTGGTCTGAACGGGTTTGGATCATCGATGGGCTTTCAGTTCCTCACGCGTGCACCTCGCTCCCCGTCCATACAGCCACACACACCCACACACAGCCACACACACCTTCAGCCACAGACCCCATCGAAAGCAGCACCTCTGACTCCCTCGTGATAAACGCTGAAGCTGCAGAGGTCGAGCCGAGCTATTTGTGTGTGTGTGTGTGTGTGTGTGTGTGTCTCCACTGCTGCTCTGGTTGGCCAGCCCACAGACGTCCCCAGGGTGCAGCGTTGTGTATTCTGTGTTTATACTCGGTGCCGGTGCTCTGTCTTGTAATGTTTGGAAACAGTGGACAGAAGCTGAGAGGTGCCTGGCGTTTGGCACAGGAACCTGATTCTTGTGCTTGCTGGTGAGTGGCCTGTAAACAGCACAATCCTGTTAGCCTAATCTGAAGATTATGCAGATTAAAGGGGAGTACTCCCAGGGCCTCGTAACCCATCCTGACGCCCTGTTCTGATCCGTCTGTCCGTTGTCTTTGCGGTCACTACTCTTATGTAACAGTAACTTAACATCTTCCTGAAACAAGATCACATTCTGCTCTAAATGGCAAATGGAGAGAGTTTTTCGTTTTTTGGGTCACGATATTTGGACGGTTAGCCGATTTAGGCTGTGATGTGGCTTGGGTTAGTTCAAAGGCTCGTGTTCTTAGAAGCACCAGAAGGACTTAGCATGTGTGTTTTCACACAAATAATTTTTTGTGTCTTGTTTATTGGGTTTTTATGTATGTTATTTATTTTAAATTTTTTTCTCAATGCAAAGCGCCTCATAGCTCTGCTTGGAAAGATACCATGCAAATGAGCATTTACTTATTCAGCAAATCGCAGGTTTGGCTCGCTTATCTGTTAATGTTCCTGTGGAATGAAGGATGTCACGGTGAGGATTCATATTCCACGCTGAATTTTCCCGTTTTGCCTCTCGCAGTAGAAGAGTCTGACATCATTGACCTGGAGAAGCGCTATTGGCTGCTGAAGGCCCAGTCAAGAACCGGACGATTCGACCTGGAGACGTTTGTCCCTCTGGTCTCCCCCCCCATTAATGCCTCTCTGAGTGAAGGTAACAGTGGCTGTTTTCAGGTGAAACAACGTTAGCGTTAGCAGTACCGACACACCCATGTACTTCTGATGTGTACTGACCGCCACCCACTGCCATGTTGATGACCAGTCACTGTATGTAGGAGAGCCTGGCTTTGGTCATGCAGATTTTACCTTTGCACAGCGATTCTCGGAGCAGTCCAGGTTTTTGTTCTAGCCCAGATAATAATGCCCAGGAGCCAGGTAAACAACACCTGGATTCCTGGACTGGGATTGGAGATGTAACAGAAATGCGGACTGGATTCCTCTCCCGGGGGGATTGGGTTGAAACATAAATGTCTTTAAATGGGAAGATCTGAGTGGACGCTGACATTTTCTGCCATTCCTCAGGCTTGTTTCATGCTTTTGATGAGAATCGGGACAATCACATCGACTTCAAGGAGATCTCGTGCGGCCTCTCTGCGTGCTGTCGGGGGCCAGTAGCTGAGAGGCAAAAATGTAAGCAGTCCCACCTCTTCAATCTCTTCAACAAAGTGGCTTTTATTGCCAAAGGTTGTCTTTATAGCCCTTTCCTCCGCCGCTCTCTGAATTGACAACCTTTCTTTTCTTTGTCATAGCTTTTCTGTTTGCACTGTAATCCGTTTTGGTTGATGCAACCATCCTCTGATTTAAGTGGCTCATTTGATGCTCTTTTGTTGCTCAGCACTGCTGAGACGACGGCCGTTTTGTCGCGTCTTCGCTTCTAAGGTGCTCCTGACCTTCTCTGTCGCAGTTTGCTTCAAAGTGTTCGACGTGGATCGCGACGGCGTCCTGTCCCGCGACGAGGTGCACAAGATGGTGGTGGCCCTGCTGGAGGTGTGGAAGGAGAACCGCACCGTCACCCTTCCCGTAAGTCCTCCGTGACGGGCCCCGCAGACGCGCACCGCCAGGCCCGGGCACCAGACCGCGTTAGCGCTGTGGTCAGGCTTTTATCTGCGAAACCAAAGCTGGTTTGGCAAGATCAGTGTCGGGCAGTAGGTGACTTAGCCTCTCGTCTGTGACATTTAAAGCATCTGGGCGACGAGTTATTACGCATAGCTCACCGCACGGACGCTTTAAATGTCACAGAACCCTCATGTTTGCAGTGCTAGTCCTTGTCGTTGGTCGTAGGAAATCGAGGATGTTTGCGACAGTAGCATTGGGTTTGGGCCTCCGAATGACATCATCTCAAGAAACGTCTCGCAGTTATCTTGGTGAGACAGAGCTGAAGTAATCCTCTCACTGTAGCCTCCACACATTCCATCTGCGAGGTTCCTTCTGGTGGTTTTTCGCTCTGCAGTTATTTGACCCTAGTTTGCCTATCACAGCGCACAAGTGGTGTGCGGCGTTTCCTGATTATCAGGCCACCGTTGGCTTAACGTCCCTTGTCTCTTCCTCAGCAGGAACTGCCTTCCAGTGTTTCAGACATCGTAGAAGATATCCTGAGGACGCACGACACTACAGAAGTAATTGCAGCTCTCATCTTCGTTTGCTTGACTTGGGGAGATGTTTTAGACCACGTGCAGACTCATCCCCCCCCCCATACCCGCCACGCTGACCCACCCGTGTGCTCTATCCCACAGCAAGGGCATTTAACGCTGGAAGATTACCAGATATGGAGCGTGAAGAGCACCCTCGCCACAGAGTTCCTCAACCTGCTCTTCCAGGTACCCCCACACTCCACCCCCCAGACCTTCACGTTCCCGAGACCTGCTGGCTGCGTTCAAGCATGTGATCTGATGCTTCTCCACGCAGGTGTGCCACATCGTGCTGGGTCTGCGGCCGGCTACGCCTGAGGAAGAGGGCCAGATCATCAGGTCGGTCCGGAGAAGCGCACACTCTAAATCTACCAGTCACCTCCATTAACCTCACCGCTCACGCCTGCCTCTCTGCTGACTACAGCACTGGGGCTTGAAATTGGCTCTCGTGAATTGTCTTCTACATCTCATCATCCTTTGGTGATAATTGTGTTGATAAAAGATAATGACTTTTAATTTATAAGACAAATGTGTCTAGAGCCTCCTGACGTTGGCTTATCTGTCTGTGAAAACCCTTTCAGTATTCTTCGAATGTAGAGATCACTATCCTAGTGCCATCAAATGCATTATTTTAATGGCAACATTTCGAAGGCACGTTGTTATAGTTAGCAGTTCAGGCTTATTAACATTTTATGTAATTGTAGTGTAACCAGTATTCTTTATTTGCAGTAATTTCTTATAGTTTTATGTCAGTTTATGCAAAAATGTAGATTTTTTTAAATTATGAGCTGAGAAAATGTGCCAGTGCATATATATTGTGTGTAGTTTGGCCTGGCTGTGTCTCAAGTGTGTGTGTGTGTGTGTGTGTGTGTGTGTGTGTGTGTGTGTGTGTGTGTGTGTGTGTGTGTGTGTGTGTGTGTGTGTGTGTGTGTATGTGTGTGTGTGTGTGTGTGTGCGTGTGTGTGTACAGGGGCTGGTTAGACAGAGAGAGCAGGCATGGTCTGCTGACAGGGCAAAGCTGGTTCCTCATCTCCATGCAGTGGTGGCAGCTGTGGAAGGATTACGTTAAATATGTGAGTGATGCGCACACACACACACACACACACACACACACACACACACACACACACACACACACACACACACACACACACACACACACACACACACACACACAAGCGCACACAGACACACAACACTATTATCATATTACTACCACATGTGCTGATTTGTGATGCATTTTGTTATACATTAAAACACACTTTTGGTTCCTTGTGACCCAGGTTAATACAGGTATGTATTGTTGTAAACTAGATTATTCACCGTTACAGGGTCACGTAAATGCTGTGATTGGTCAGAGCCCTAGATTGCTCAACTGGAACGTTTCATTAATCAGGGTGATTAATCAGCAAACGGCAAAAAAAAAAGTGATTTGTTGGGCTCATTTGCATATTGCACCTTCTGCACTATCAGTATTTCAAAGGCCAATATTGGGACAACAGATGCCCGTTGTTTAGCACAGCAGAGTGTTTCTACATGTCCCCCAGTGTAACTTTTGTCTTGAAAGGACAACCAGGCCATCGTGGTGGAGCAGCCCGGCCTGCAGGGCGGCGCTAGCAGGAGCCCCCAGTCCAGCGACCCGGGCGTGGCCAGAGCCGGCACAGTGGCCCGCTCCTACAGCTCCCCCGGACACGAGCACCCGGACGGCAGCTGGGAGATCTCCGGCTGCACCTCCAACGGTGAGGTGGCTCTCCTGCTCTGACCGTCGCTCGGGTCCGAGAGGCCGTTACACCGTAGATAACCGCATGCATTCACAACCATAGTCGCGTACACCGTTCACAACGTACGGCTGTTGGCTAACTTTTTAACGAAGCGCAAACGGAACTGCGAACTCTCGGTCTGGAAGGTGAGCTTGGACAAAGATCAAAGAACGTTCACAAGTGTCACGGTTGCACATTACTAGTTCAGCACTCATTCAGAAGATAAAATCATATAATCTACTCATTCCTGTCCTGTTAGTGCCACCAGTACCAGGCCAGAGTTCAGTTGTCTCTTCCTTTTGAACCAAGCGTTCTCTGTCCACTGAATTCAGCAGTGGCGGGATTAGTCAGAACTTCAGTACTCAGAAGTGTTGAGAGCTGCCACACGTAGGCCGTGTTTGTCTGCAGAAAATGTCCCTTCCCTCTGACGGCAATATCGCGATGTCACTTCCCCAGGTCACATGCCGCACGGTAGCGCCTCCGCTACGGACATCTGCTTCGCCCGGCAACACGTCGCCCTGGAAACCAACCACCAGAGCTTCCCCACCGCCAACGGGCACCTGCCCGCGCAGAGGCCTGGCGCCATCGACAACCAGCCCTTGGTTACCACGGAGCCCATTAAGGTAGGGCTGGGGGGGTGTGGGTGGGAATCAGATCACAGCCTCTGCTTTCTGGACACGGCGGACGGGAGAGCGGTACGGAGACGGTCCCGCCCGCACCCTTGCCTCTCGGAGCTGAAACATCTACTCACCTCCATACTGTGGCACGTCACCAGCGTAGCAGGCCACACGACGGCCGTTTGAACGCGTGTCACTGCCTCTTTATGGCACGCATGAACTGTACAGATGCCTTCAATGGCTGACGGGCAGGTCAATCATAGCTGAGCATCACTGCAAACAAAAAAGAAAGCCCGGCATACGCGCGTGTGTTCTAGATTGTGGATTACGGATTACGGGTTAGTTCCTGAGCAGCATTTGAAGCAGAATAATGCCGATTCGTTTGTACCAGCTCGGGCTCACGGACGCTGGAGCTGCTTCCCAACAGCTGCGGTGCACAACTCCCAATTTACAACTCGTTCACCGCCATCCGGTGGCAGAACGCTGTGTGGGGAGATGACACCTTCATATTGCTTTGGCTTCATGCAGTTTAGTTCTACCACTGGGAGCCTGTGATGCTTCAAGAGTGGCGAGCTGAGATTCCTCTAGAAGTCATGCTCAAACGATGCAGGTTTTCAAGAGTAAAGGATCCGCCTGAGGCTCAGTGGTGGTTTTGTTTGTAAACAGCCCACCGTGTCCCTGTAATCTCACCTCGTCACGGTTACCGAGTCCCTCGTGGCGTCGGGAGGGATTATTCACCGTTATTCAACAGCACAGTCAAAACAAGCCTTTTTAAACGTGTTAGCGATTTGCCACGCGCTTTCAGCACTGGGCTGATTAGCTGGCGTCTACGCCCTGGCTATCTTCACCTTATCTCTAAAAAACACGGACGCCGATGGTGCTAGCGGCCACGGCGGTGGTGGTCAGCAGCGACAGCGAGCGCTACGTCCCTGTGTTCTTCCCCTGCAGGCGCCTACGTTGACCATGGAGGGCGGCCGCCTGAAACGATGCCCGGACCCGGTGGCTAGTCGTGACTTTCAGATCGTACCAGAGCCGGTGTGGCGGGCCTTGTACCACTGGTACGGTGCCAACCTCAGCCTGCCCAGACCGGTACGTGCCATGCAAGTCCATCCATTTTACTTGGACCATGATCTCACTGTGGGTCAGGTTCTCCGTCCGCGGTCTGACCACCTCTCCTCCGCCCTGCAGGTGATCCGGTGTGGTGGTTCTGAGCAGGCCGAGCTGGAACTCTTCCCACGCTACCTGCTCTTCCTACGGCAGCAGCCGGCTTCGCGGGCCCCCCAGTCCAACATCTGGGTTAACATGGGTATGACCAGCCTGCGAATGTTCCCTCCACACCTGCCCAGAGGTAACGTAAGACTGCAGCAAGAAAGAGGCCCCGCCCACCAGCCGCCGGCCCCGCCCAGCCCGGGCAACCTAATCTACTAAAGCGTGTCTGTTGGCGATTTGGCCTGGTGAACGTTGCAGATTTCTCACCCGCGGCGCTTGAAAGTCCCTGATCAATCGCAGTTCTGATTTCCGCCCGCCCACGCGCACCTGCTAACACTCCCAGCCCGCCCGTGGTGTTCTTGGGTACCAGGATTCATTTGGTTAAGAACCTCATTATGTTTTCTGAAAAGCAGTGGGTAAAGAAGACACAGAACACGCCACTAACCTGATTGTGCAGTGCTGAGGCAGTCTGATGCCGGCCATTAGAGAGACGCTAATCACGTTTTGGTTATCTGATTCCCGGCTGCGTTGGACCTGGTTAGATGATTCTCCTCTCAGTGACAGCGCTGCCTCTCCTGCCAGACGGGAAGTGCATTATGGGTAGACGTGGGTGGTGTTTCTTTCCGGTTGATTTGCAACTAATGATCTTGCACAGGGGGGTTTTGGAAATTTTAACATAAACAGGCTTGTTTTTTTTTCACCTCTTTGTTTCCTTAATCACCCAGACTAATGGCTGATTGGTGCCTTTAAAATCACCTTTGCCCTTTCTTGCTGCTACCTTACAACTAATCCTCGCTTTTGTTGCAAATTAAATTAAATAAACAAAAACCCTTCGCTTTAATGACCAAAAATTGAATTGAATTTCAGAGATAGATCAAAAGAAAGTGTCTTTGAATTCGTCTGCAGGTGCTTTGCCTTTTGCCACTGTTAAAAAGTGAGTGAGTGTCTGATAAATGACAAGCTCCCTTCTCACCCCTGTGCTGGCACCTCAGACCCATCACGTACGCACACTTGAGCTCAAGTGCCCTCTCGGAAACAGCGTGTAGACTCTCAGCTCTGTAGTACCCATATGGTAGCAAGGCTATGTTCAAGGAGGCTTTCATGGAGCCGTGTTCTGCAGAACGGCCTTCTGGAGAACGCTGAGGTCATTTCCCACCCCCCCCCCCCCCAGGAAACGTGCCCTCTCCCAACGCCCCCCTGAAGCGCGTGCTGGCTTACACGGGCTGCTTCAGCCGTATGGGCACCATCAAAGACATCCACGACTACCTGTCACAGCGGCTACGCATCAAAGGGGAAGACATGCGTCTCTGGCTCTACAACAGCGAGGTGAGGCCCGTACCGGCCCATACTGACCTATACCGGCCCGTACCTACCCCGTACCGTGCGTGGGCTTGTTAGCGTGAGCAGCATGAGCTCACGCTCGGTCTTATGTGTAAGGTGTGGTGTGTTAACGCTGGTGCTCAACACTCCTCAGAATTATCTCACCCTTCTCGACGATGAGGATCACACTTTAGAAAGTTTGAAAATTGAAGATGAGCAGCACCTGGTGATCGAGGGTACGTGTGTGACTTTTTATGACTTTTTTATTCGCGTTCTCCTGCCCGCTGCTCAGCGGTGCGAGGGAACCGCGAGGACGCGTTAAAAGAATGATCGGGAGGACGGAGCAAAAAAGACTGAGGTGCTTTTATTTCCTCTTCTCTTGCCAGTCCGAAACAAAGACATGAGCTGGCCGGAGGAGATGTCCTTTATCGCCAACAGCAGCAAAATCGACAGACACAAAGGTAACGTCCAGGGATCGTCTTGTTTTTGTTTTTCTCAGATAAACATCATAGATTGACGTGTTTGCAATTCTTCACATGCAAAAGTGCCAGAACTATTCCCGTATCAGAGTAGATCATTACCCGGTGTCAGGCAGCAGACGCCCAGGGAAGGCCCACAGCAAGCAATGTAGAACTGACGAGAGGCTGTATGTCTGCTAGGGCATTCCAGTGTCATCCGAGAACATGCCTGAAGTTCCTAGTAGCATAACGCGTGTGTACCACGTGTCTTGTAACGTTTTTGCGCTTTGCTTCGTGCCCGTGTAGTCCCTACAGAGAGAGGCGCCACGGGTCTGAGTAACCTTGGCAACACGTGCTTCATGAACTCCAGCATCCAGTGCGTGAGTAACACCAAACCCCTCACCGACTACTTCATCTCGGGGAGACACCTGTACGAGCTGAACAGGTGAGCGCGCCAGGCTTTTCACTTAACGGCACGTCTGCTGAAAACGCTGACCTTTCCTGGTCTAGCTGTGTTGATCAGCCATACCCGTTATCTGGACAGGACCAATCCCATAGGAATGCGAGGTCACATGGCCAAGTGCTACGGCGATTTGGTCCAGGAGCTGTGGAGCGGAACGCAGAAGAACGTCGCTCCTCTGAAGCTCAGGGTGAGTTTCCTGTTGGCCCCGGCCGCTCTCGCGGGGCAGCTGTCGGGATTCTTCCCGCTGCGTTCTCCCAGTGATTTAAGGTCTGTGTTTCCTGCCCGGCGCAGTGGACCATAGCCAAATATGCGCCGAGGTTTAACGGCTTCCAGCAGCAGGACTCGCAGGAGCTGCTGGCGTTCCTGCTGGACGGCCTCCACGAGGACCTGAACCGCGTGCACGAGAAGCCCTACGTGGAGCTGAAGGACAGCGACGGGCGACCAGACACGGAGGTTGCCACCGAGGTGAGTGCTCCGCCCCTCCCCTGATGCTCCACCCCTCCCCCAATGTTCCGCCCCGCCCCCGTGCTCCGAGACGGCCCGTGCTGACAGGCTGGGTGAAGATCACTGCTCAGAGTCTCCTTAAGGGATAGACGGCCCTAATGCACACGCATAGCTGCCGCGCTAATGAAAAGACAGCTTGAGGCGTGTAGGCAGTGCATAAAACTGCTGTGCCCTGTGGAATTAACTAGATCAGCAGTATGTGGTGAAGAGTGTGTGTGTGTGTGTGTGTGTGTAGGCCTGGGACAACCACTTGAGGAGAAACCGCTCCATCGTGGTGGACCTGTTCCACGGCCAGCTCAAGTCCCAAGTCAAGTGCAAGACGTGTGGCCACATCAGCGCTCGCTTCGACCCCTTCAACTTCCTGTCCCTGCCCCTGCCCATGGACAGCTCCATGCACCTGGAGATCACAGGTCAGGAGCAGCTGCGTCTCCTCACACACCTGCCTGGCTGCGGGAATCTCGCTCGGGGAGATGTGGCTCTCACCTGTCTCACTCCTCTGTTTGGCAGTGATTAAACTGGACGGCTGCACGCCGGCCCGCTACGGCCTCCGCCTGAACATGGACGACAAGTACACGGGCCTGAAGAAGCAGCTGAGTGAGCTGTGTTTTCTGAAGCCGGACCAGATCCTGTTGGCTGAGGTCCACGCATCCAACATCAAGGTGAGCCGCGCCCCTCACCCCCCCGCCTTCCGCCGGAGGTGCGTCGTGTTGGGCCTGGAGACGGAACTTCTTATCGGATGTTCCTGTGCGTCTAGAACTTCCCTCAGGACAACCAGAAGGTGCGGCTGAGCGTGAACGGCTTCCTGTGCGCGTTCGAGATCCCTGTGCCCGGTTCTCCGACCTCCGTCACCTCCCTGACGCCGACAGGTGCGGAGAACCCGCCGCCGGAGAACCCCCCCGCCTTTGTGCTCCGTTCCTCTGTGCTCTTTTGTGTCTCATTCCCTGTAAACGTGTCCTCCTCAGACACCTGCCCCGTGCCCAATGGCGGCATCGTTGGCGGCCACGCTGACAGACCTGGCCTCATTCCGAATGGCACGGTAGGATCGGCTGGCACGCCGGCCCGCGCCGAGCGGAGTCTGGCCAACGGATCGCCCAGCACGCCCGTGCCATCTGGCTTGGACAAGAGCCTCGCCAACGGCATCCTCAACGGCCACGCCACGCCCGTGCAGGACAGCCCCTTCACCGGATACATCATCGCCATGCACAGGAAAATGGTAGCGCCCCCCCCCCCCCCACCCCCACTTTTATTCTGCTTTATTTATGCATTTATATGTCCTGTATCTGTCTGTCTAAATATACGTCTGTCTGTTTAGCCGTCTGTCTTTTCTCTACCTATCTGTTTTTATCTCTGCCAAAAACATTTCTCTATTTCTCTATGTTTGTGTTGGTTTTCTGTTTGCTGGACCGTCTGTTGGCTAAGGAGCATTTAGGCTGACCGACCGAGTGCCATTGTTGAAATAAGCGTGTGCGCGATTTCTGACTAGCCACTTTACAACCTCGTTAACGCTAACCAGCCAGCAGCATGGTGGCAGCCCCAGAGCCGTGTGGTGACGCCTGCCTGATCAACCTGCCTCCACGTCATTATTATCACCTTTAAATACTATGTCTCTATGTCATTATTATGAATGTATTGTTATGGCTACACGTGATTATTATAATAGTATATAAATCTGTGTTTTCAGCGATGCATTAAACACAATAGATTTAATGCCAGGACACCCATTTAAAAACCGTGCTTTGTTCGAGAGTCTCGATTATGTCTAAATCGATGTCAGTATGAAGGATGTATCTTTTGCTTAGTGAGATGATGTTGAGATGCTGTAGACATCTATGTGACCGTTGCCAGGCACCTGTGATGGAAGTAGAAACTTGGCTCCTCCCTCTAGTGTTTTTATCATCTGTCCTCTCCTTTTCCCATCCTCTCACGCTCACCCATCTTTGACTGTCATGACCGTTGCCGTGGTGCCAACGTCTCCGCCCCTCCCGCCCCTAGATGCGGACGGAGCTGTACTTCCTGTCGTCTCAGAAGAACAGGCCCAGTCTGTTCGGCATGCCTCTCATCGTACCCTGCACCGTGTGCACCAGCAAGAAGGACCTGTACGACGCCGTGTGGGTGCAGGTGTCCCGCCTGGCCAGCCCCCTGCCCCCGCAAGAGGCCAGCAACCACGCGCAAGACTGGTCAGAACCGCCCTCCGCCTGCACAGAGCACGCTCGCTCAGACACGAACCTTTACACCTGCACAGTGCACGCTAGATCAGACACGCACCTTTACACCTGCAGAGAACACGCTAGCTCGTACACGCACCTTTACTCCTGCAGAGAGCACGCTAGCTCAGACACCTTTACACCTGCAGAGAGCACGCTAGCTTGTACATGCACCTTTACACCTGCAGAGAGCACGCTAGCTCAGACATGCACCTTTACACCTGCAGAGAACACGCTAGCTTGTACACGCACATTTACACCTGCAGAGAGCACGCTAGCTCAGACATGCACCTTTACACCTGCAGAGAACACGCTAGCTCGTACACGCACCTTTACTCCTGCAGAGAGCACGCTAGCTCAGACATGCACCTTTACACCTGCAGAGAGCACGCTAGCTTGTACATGCACCTTTACACCTGCAGAGAGCACGCTAGCTCAGACATGCACCTTTACACCTGCAGAGAGCACGCTAGCTTGTACACGCACCTTTACACCTGCAGAGAGCACGCTAGCTCAGACATGCACCTTTGCACCTGCAGAGAACACGCTAGCTCGTACACGCACCTTTACTCCTGCAGAGAGCACGCTAGCTCAGACATGCACCTTTACACCTGCAGAGAACACGCTAGCTCGTACACGCACCTTTACTCCTGCAGAGAGCACGCTAGCTTGTACACGCACCTTTACACCTGCAGAGAGCACGCTAGCTCAGACATGCACCTTTACACCTGCAGAGAACACGCTAGCTCGTACACGCAACTTTACTCCTGCAGAGAGCACGCTAGCTCAGACACGTTTACACCTGCAGAGAGCACGCTAGCTCAGACACCTTTACACCTGCAGAGAGCACGCTAGCTCAGACACCTTTACTCCTGCAGAGAACACGCTAGCTCAGACACGTTTACACCTGCAGAGAGCACGCTAGCTCAGACACGTTTACACCTGCAGAGAACACGCTAGCTCAGACACGTTTACACCTGCAGAGAGCACGCTAGCTCAGACACGTTTACACCTGCAGAGAGCACGCTAGCTCAGACACCTTTACACCTGCAGAGAGCACGCTAGCTCAGACACCTTTACACCTGCAGAGAGCACGCTAGCTCAGACACCTGCAGAGAGCACGCTAGCTCGTACACGCACGTTTACACCTGCAGAGAGCACGCTAGCTCAGACGCGTTTACACCTGCAGAGAGCACGCTAGCTCAGACACCTTTACACCTGCAGAGAGCACGCTAGCTCAGACACCTTTACACCTGCAGAGAGCACGCTAGCTCAGACACCTGCAGAGAGCACGCTAGCTCGTACACGCACGTTTACACCTGCAGAGAGCACGCTAGCTCAGACGCGTTTACACCTGCAGAGAGCACGCTAGCTCAGACACCTTTACACCTGCAGAGAGCACGCTAGCTCAGACGCGTTTACACCTGCAGAGAGCACGCTAGCTCAGACGCGTTTACACCTGCAGAGAGCACGCTAGCTCAGACGCGTTTACACCTGCAGAGAGCACGCTAGCTCAGACGCGTTCACAGACACGGTGTCTGCAGAGAGCTACCTAATCTACACTTTGAACATGCATCTTGCATACTGTGAGATTTGTAGTGGCTGATGCTTCAGCCTGAGGCAGACGTCCTGCAGTCAGCTGTGGTTCAGTGTTTGTGTCTCGCTCTCACACGCTGCCCTGCGCTTCCTCTGCGCTGCTGGGACCTTTGATCCGACACCACGTGGTGCTAATGAAGCGATGACAGCATGGGCTACCAGTACCCCTTCACCCTGCGCGTGGTCCAGAAGGACGGCAACTCCTGTGCCTGGTGCCCCTGGTACAGGTACGTGTGTGTGTGTGTGTGTGTGTGTGTGTGTGTGTGTGTGTGTGTGTGTGTGTGTGTGTGTGTGTGTGGGAGTAAGAGGGAGAGAGAGAGTTTTTTATGTAGGTGTGTGTGTGTGTGTGTGTGTGTGTGTGTGGGTGGGAGTAAGAGGGAGAGAGAGAGTTTTTTATGTAGGTGTGTGTGTGTGTGTGTGTGTGTGTGTGTGTGTGTGTGTGTGGGGTGATTCTGACGTGGGCTGCCATGTCTCTGCCAGGTTCTGCCGAGGCTGCCCAGTGGACTGCACAGAGGACAGAGCGTCGCTGGGCAACGCCTACATCGCAGTGGACTGGGACCCCACCGCCCTGCACCTCCGATACCAGACCTCTCAGGAGCGGGTGAGCCGCGTAACACGCAGGCCTGGACACGCAGGCCTTGACACGCAGGCCTTACCATGGCTGCACATGTTGCCATGGGTGTCCGTGTATAAGCAGGACTCTTAACATTGTGATAATAACCAGTGTAAATCTACCTATGGGAGGGAGTTGGCCGTTGAGTCAGTCTGAATGTCATCCTGTGCTTGAACAGAGATTATCCAGTGATCTTGAACTGAGATTAACCAGTGATCCAGTGATCTTGCTGATCTAGCAGATTCCAGGAAAGAGCATAAGCTGCACTTGTGCCATTGAAGAATGAGAATCTGTCCTGTTTCAAGCTAGTGTGGTCATGTTGCGAACACTGCTCATTCAGACAGTGCCCTTATTTACTCATGATGCAGGTTTACTTAAAGTTAACTGACAGTGAATCCAGACACCACAGATTATGCCACATTTCAAGGTTCCTGCCAAGAGGAAGTCCCTGTGAACGTCTTGGATTTGAATCCATGTTGCAAAAGTTTAAACAATTGGCACGTTTGTCATTTATCCATGCTGTTGGACTGGTAAACCACTGTGAATGAGTTGTTTAAGTAGTCATAGTGCAGTGTGTGTGTGTGTGTGTGTGTGTGTGTGTGTGTGTGTGTGTGTGTGTGTGTGTGTGTGTGTGTGTGATAGATAGTGGAGGAGCACGCCAGTGTGGAGCAGAGCCGGCGTGCCCAGGCCGTGCCCATCAGTCTGGACAGTTGTCTGAAGGCCTTCACCAGCGAGGAGGAGCTGGGAGAAGATGAGCTCTACTACTGCTCCAAGTGCAAGACCCACCGCCTGGCCACCAAGAAGCTGGACCTGTGGAGACTCCCGCCCATCCTGGTAGAGCTTCGGTTCCCGCCCGCACCTTCTACACGCGTCCTGTTCTCGCTGGTCATGGTGATTTTGGTTTTATTATTTCCCGTCTTATCAGATTGTTCACCTGAAGCGCTTCCAGTTTGTCAACGGGCGCTGGATCAAGTCGCAGAAGATCGTGAAGTTCCCGCAGGAGGGCTTCAACCCGAATGCCTTCCTGGCCCCTCGCGACGCCTCCCAGAGCACACGTGGCCTTCAGAGCACGCAGAGCGAGGGCCTGGCGGAAGAGGTCCCCTCCGCCTCTCCCGTCTCCAGCCGAGGTCTGTCTTCCCGAACGACACACCTGGTTCCTGGTTCCTCTCTCCTAAGACGGTTGAATTTGGCTGAGGCTTGAAAATGTCCCGGTGAGATGTGAAGGGTTGTCGTCTGTCCTGCCCCTCCCCCTCTAGGCACGCCCAGTTCCATACGGAGGATGAGTGGCTCCCTGGGCCGGACCATCAGTCCCAGCGGCAGCCCGAAAGGGGCGGGGCGCAAACAGAGCCGTCTGCGCCTGCCCCAGCTGGGTGGTAGGCACCGCCTCTCCAACAGCAAGGAGAACCTGGACGGCAAGGAAGGCGGCCCGGAGCCCGAGGCCGAGCCCCCGGTCCAACCTCCGGCCGCCGCGGACCCTGGGACGCAAGACTCCTGGTCGGGGGACACGTCGAGCGGCGACTGCGACGTGGTGGTGATGAACGGGCTGGGTCAGGAGGGCGGTCAGACCAACGGCCACTCCGAAGACAACGCAGAGACGGACACCACCTCTCAGCACGAAGTTGACGTCTGCCCGGAGCCCCTGTACAACTTATATGCAATCTCAGTGAGTCTCTCCTGTGTGCTCGTCCTTTTAATGGACTCACTCTGGCTGGTGTGTTTCTTTCATAATAAACAAGAGAACGATGGGTTGGTTTAACAGTTTGCAGCAGTTTGTAAATGTGTGTATAATATGTGTTTGCCTTGTAAAGTGCACTCCTTGTCGTGACGGAGACTGCCGAAGTTTATTTCCCATGCAAACGCGTTTCTCTCCGCAGTGTCATTCAGGAATTCTGGGAGGGGGCCACTACGTGACCTATGCGAAGAACCCGAATGAGAAATGGTACTGCTACAACGACAGCAGCTGTAAGGTAAAGCCTCCCGGCCTCGTCTGCGCACGCTCTCACCTCTCGCGCCTCTCCCGTTTCCGTGTTGAGCGAGAGCCGACCGCCAAGAGCTCACGTCCGCCTCTGTCCCGTTCCCAGGAGGTTCACGCGGAAGAGATCGACACGGACTCGGCCTACATCCTCTTCTATGAGCAGCAAGGAGTGGACTACTCCCAGTTCCTGCCCAAGACTGATGGCAAAAAGATGGCGGACACTACTAGTATGGACGAGGACTTCGAGTCGGACTATAAGAAGTACTGCGTGCTTCAGTGAAGTCATGCTCTTCCACTTTAAAGGCACTTATATTTCTCAGTATGCGCCTGCCACGCCCACACCCCCCCCCCCTTTACTGTGCCACAAAATGGCAACAAAAACTCAAACACTCATGCGGCCGACCTAAGGCTGCCCGACTGAAACCGAGGAGCGTCGATTACTCGAAGCACAGCTCAGCTCGGAGGTGACGTCTCTCTCGACCCGTTTTGAGGAGGCCGGGAGCTTAACCACTACTGTGGAAGGTGGACCACAGGAGTGGAGGGATGGCGTGAGAGAGGGAGAAGGTGGAGGAGTGAATAAGAACACCACCACATCAGCACAGATGTCCTCCGCTGCACACACATCCCTTCACTAAGTTCTGTTGTTTCTTGCCACACTCAAACCCCAAATCCCAAGTTTGATGTCATGTTAGAAATTATACTCGTGTATTGATCAACTTGTGAGGGCAGGCGTCTCCCATTTCTTTCATGTTTGTGTGTAATAACAATAGGCAGAAATCATACAAGCCAGACTCGGACGGCCGATTCCAACCTGAATCATAAACTCAACAGGGGGATGTTGTTATTGGACGAAAGATACTTTTCTAACTCTGTTCGGACTGAAACTAATGCTTAGCGGGCTTTGCGCTTTCCAAAGGATTTTCTTTCAACCAGAATTGAAGGTCGTACACTACCTCACATTCTATTTTTTGTTGTTGCTGTTCTCCAACAACCGTTGATCGTTAAGTGGGTGTCGGCGAGACAGTATTACTGCGATCCCTGAAGCGCGTGTCCGTGAACGGCTCCCATCGGGGAGCGAGAGCACTGCTGACCTGCTCAAGTACCAGCCCACACGCCACTGCTGAATTCCCTCCGCAGCACCTGAACCACGCAGAACATCACCGCTGACTTTTCATTTATATCTCGGGTTGGCAGTGTCTCTTGACCAAGCGTCTCTGCGAGCCGGTATATATCTCGTTAATTTGCTATCTTAAACACGTTTTATCCTGAGGACTTTTTTATTTTTCAGTGACATTTGTTTTAATAACACCTGGTCATCATACCTCACTATGATTCATCGTCATCATCATCAGTATCATTAGAATGTTCCTGTCGTCACTTTATTTCCTGCTAAAATCGTGGTGGTACTTCAGTACAGTAGCCAAATGCGTGCGTGACTGAGGAGGGTGCTCTCGCGAAACAGTGTCACGGTATCGTGGCAAAGTTTCTAACGCAGCGGGTGTCGTTGAATAACAAAACTAAGTTCTGGTGGCAGAATGTGAGAGAGTGGCGGTTTATGAGGCCAACGTTCTGTGAACGACTTGTCAGCACGACAAACCTTATAAGGGCCCCACACTGAGCGGAAGTAGCACTGGTGGTAGCCAGGTTGTGTGGCTTTAAACCATGCCATAGTTGTAGCACCTCTGTGGAGAGTCTCCATTACAGAGCCATCTTAACACTGTGAAAGTTAATTTAAAACAATGACTCATTCAAGCCCCTGAACCCACCCACCAAATTACTTCTGATGAGTTGAGTAAAGTGGTCATTTGAGTTGAGTAAAGTGGTCATTACACTGGGTCTGGAATTGGGAAAGTGCTTCACGTTGGACCCCACAATTTCTGCAATACTTTAAAACTGTGTTATGATTTATTTAAGTATTTGGCAACAAGAAAATGCTTAATTCTTGTAAAAAAAACTAAATTAAACACAACTGTGTTAATGTAATTTATTAGTCAAATATTAGACTTGTGAATCATCTTGCAAATAATTTATATCAGCTTTAAGCAGTGTTTTAATGAAGAGATGTCCCAATGTTGAAATGAAAAATGCTGTATTGAGCATTAGATGGGAAGAATATGTCTGTGTTTGACAACAGTAATTCACTCTGCTCACTTTGAAATCGGCGTTTGCTTGGCGTAACGAGTGGCTTGCTGGAAACCCCCCCCCCCCTCACCAGCCTGTGTCTACAAATATTCACATGACTTTTAAAGACATTTTTTGATACAGGGATAATTTATTAATACTTCATAAAAAATCAATTACTATTGGTTGGCAGGTAGTGCAATCGACTACTGACATGTAACTTTTGTTTCTGCTTAGTTTTGTTAAATTAATTGGCACAAATATATTAATTTAATGAACTTTATTTTGTAAAGTGTTTAAATAATAAAAAGACATTGCACTGACATTAAATGTACATACATTTTGTAAATATGCCAATTACAACAAGGATGTATTTGAAAATGAACTGTAAAAATGTAGATGTATATCAAGTGATGCCGTTGGTCTGTAACAAATATCCAAGCAACCAATTAAATTCATCCGATGCAACAGAACAGCCGCTGTCGTCTCTTGGTGTCGTTTGCAAGAGAAGTCGAGCACTTGCGTTTTGCGTCAGGCGCCTTTTTCTGCAGGGAGCAGCAGAGGAAACCGCAGGTGTGCAGCTCCAGTGCTGCAGTGCAGACCGCCACAGGCGCGTCTTCCCCGAAACGCTGCAGAAGCCCCTCCGCTCGCGCCGGAGCCCCTAGGAGCGCGTGCTCACCGGTCCACCCCCCCCCCCCCCCCCCCTCTCCGTGAGACTCTAGCTGGCCGGTGTTGTCAGACACGCCTCTTTTGTCAGCAGAGGCCGCGTGCCTGTCAGGAAGTCGGCCGGCCTCAAGCCCCCCCCCCCCCTATCCCTCCCCTCCCCTCGCGCTCTTTGCGCTGCTCACGCACCGCTACCGTTCCCCAACACGCGCGCGCTCGTCCGCTGCACCTGGCCACCAGCGGTCGTCATTCACCCTGGCGAGAAGGTCAAGTGAGCAGCAAGTGAGATGAGATGAGTCAGAGTGGTCTGGGGAGCTCCGCTCCAACATCAAGAAGGTGAGTGTTCCCCACACACGCACGGGTTTAGGAGAAGAACTGTTCACTGATCATATGAACGACGCGCTTTTATACTGATCCAGGGTTGGAGGTCGTTTGAACTGCTAGATTGGAAACCTTAGAAAGTAATTAAGTCGTAAGTGTTTATACTTCCAGTTAGTTTAAATTAATGGAAAGTCGTATCCATTATTTCCTCTGCAGATGGTACACTTTTGAAGGTCTTCCTTTGGTTTGAAATAGGATGTTATAGATTTGGGCACATCTGTTTTGCAGAATTCTTGTGTCAGAATTTAGAATTTTGTCATTTTCCTAGATGTTTAGTTTGGGATAAATATTAGTATTTTTTTATTATTATTCATCTGTGCCTTTTAGGTTTGGTTTTACATGAATTCCCTTTTCAAATTATTCCTGCTTTAAATTTAATGCTAAAACAAGCAATGGTGGTTCTGGTGATAAAAATGGTCAGATTGCAGAGAAGTACGTTTCCAGAGAAACAGGATGTTTCGGACAGTGGTCTTTCGTCAGCTGTGTGAAGATGGAGTTTCCGTGAACTATGTTGACTTTCTTGCATGAATATAACAAACACTTGGGTCACAGAGCTAATGATGCACCTCTGTCCAAAACATTCCCTTTCACTGGAAACCTCTTCTACCTCACTACAGTTCCCACTATAATCTCAACTCTGGGACAAGCGTCCAGAGTGGTTCATTAAAGAAGCGTCTTTAGAATGCCAAAAGTTTATAAAGCGGTGATCCATGGAAAATCACCAATTTAAAATGTATTAAATCCAAGTTTGATTAGATTAATTAATCACTGTTGTTGTCGCCACATAATTAAATCTAGTTACAGTACAGGTTTATTTCAGCAAACCTGTCTCTTGTCTTTCTTCATGCCGTATCTATCGCGTGACTATTACCAAGCCTACTGGTTCCTGTGCTATGCTTGTGTTATTACTTTGTATGGTGTTACTGACTTAGGCAAACCAATTAAATGGCTGCTCACAAGCTACTTTCTAATTAACACATTGCTCGGTTGGTTGAAGAGCTTTTTTCCTTTCGTTTTAGTTCTCCTAACTCCTCTTTAAGAGCTGGGACATCCGGAGCCGACGCCATCGTCCACTTAAGGGAACACAGTATGGCACCTTGTAGTAATTCAACAAGTAAGTGCACATATCGCTTTTAACATAACCTAGTGGGTGGGGATGTTCTCCAATTAATGAGACACAATGTAGGTATTAACAGGCTGGAGATGCTAGCAGGAAGGACGGGGAGTGTGCCTTGATGTTTACGCTGGTACACACTGCTTTCTCTGTAGTTCAACTGGAACAACACAGAGTTTATTTCTCACGATTTCAACACTGTGTCCACTAACAGCACTTTTCGTTACTGCTACTTTAGCTGAACATAAATACCTGAATGCATTTCGGTGACTGAAAATGTTTTATTTAAATCCAGTCACATTTCATTTACTGAAAAGAAAATAATGAGGACAAAAGGCTCGTCATCTTAAACAAAGCCTGTTGTGGGACGGGGACGAGGGTGGGGACGAGGACGGGGACGGGGACAGGAGCGGGGGCAGAGGTGCAGGGGGGATATGATATCACAGGCAAGATATTTAAGACCAGGTCTGGTATACAGCATGTGGCCTCATTTGTTTTCCTGTTTGTTGTGGTATGTCACATGACCTTTCCCATGCGTCTTGTTTCTGTAGATTCTGAAGGTGCTCTGGACCACACACACTACGTTCTCATCAGCGTCTCAGCTCTGACTGCCCTCTTCACCGTTTTCTGCGGGATCTTGTGGATCAAAAAGTAAACTGGATCAGAAAGTCTTCACTCACAATCTGTTTAGATCTGTGGCACTTGCCATCACTTCTCAAGTGCTTCCTTCCGTCACTCAGATTGGTATTGTCCTTTCTGACCCTTTCGATTAACCTCCAGAAGGTCTTGACCAATGAGCTGATGTGTGGAATCCTGGTTGTGGTTGTGGTTGTGTTTGCTAGCCTATTTCTGATCCCTCTGTACTCTAGCGAAGGCATGGCTGTAGACCACAGTTCATCTGGCTCAGCCATGCTGTGTGCTGGTCCAGAACAAAAGCCTGTACTGGCTGAGATCTTCTGAGGACCAGGTTTGAGAAGTTATTAATCCTCCTCACCAGGTATCGAGCTCTAAGGAAAACCATCCGGCGGCTCCAGCCGAAGAAGCCGGCGTTCGCGCCTCCCCACACCTCCCCTCCTGCGTCTAGCGCCGCCCCGCAGGACGTGACCGTCATACCGCCGTTGAGCGGTCCTACAGAGACTCACTTCCAAAGAGCGAAGAACAGGCAGAGCACCCGGTTACTGTGGAAACTGCCGCAACAGGTCCGACGCGCCGTACATCACACACGGTTAAGATTGGTCGTTTTTTGGTTTCTGTGGGAAATTCCACACGAACCCTCCACACACCGCTGTGTTGTTCAGACAGAGGAATGTGAATGAGCATAATGCAGACGAAAAGTGAACGAACCGTAACATATTAGAGGCTCTGTGTCTTCAGAACCCCAGAGTCATGAAGTCGGATCTAAACCTCATCCAGCTAATCAAGGCCGGGAGAGAGGGAGCGTACTACAAGGCCAAAATGTTGAGAGGCACGTGCAAGGGGCACTCACTCATCACCTGCAAAATCTCTAAAGAAGGTAAGAAATTCCCCCCAAATACTATTACACTGCAGTGTGCAAGTCAGCAGCTAATTAAAAGCAACAGAAACTAGCGTGAGATTGTGATGTATCCTGTCACACTTTGCTTTTGCCTTAGTTTAATTACATGTCTATGTGGCTTGTCGCCACTAGGTGTCACTCCTAAGCACATACAGACGGAGGTGTCTATTATGAGAAAGCTGGTCTACCATAAGAATGTTCTTCAGCTGCTTGAGTGGAACACTACAGAGGGTGAGAGTCCAAGACGAGCCTCCGCTCCACTGTTGAAAATGAAGCGCAGAACATTTTCACTTATTACACACACACTGCAGTTTCACTGCGGTGACGAGTCACGTTTCTGATGCAAGTCTCCCGGTACCCCGCCCGCTTGGTAGAGCCCTTTGTGCTGATCATGGAGTACGTGAGTTACGGGACCCTCCGCAACTTCGTCCAGACGCATCAGGAGAAATTGCGAGACGACCCCGAGATACAGAGCCTCTTCACCATCGCCTCCTACCACATCGCCCTGGCGATGGAGCACCTGCGATCCAAAATGGTATCACTTCCTGGGTCAAGCGTCAAACGTGTTTCCCACAGCCTTGTAGATGTGGTGGGTGTTGGGAGAGCGACACACCCTGTGTTCTGGATTCTTCTGTGCGTTCTACAGGTGGTGCACTGTGACCTGGCCTTACGGAATATTCTGGTGAGCCGTTTCCCGTGGGAAGTCAAGGTGGCGGAGTTCGGCCTGGCCAGGGACCTGACGTGCATGAGAAGCAGACGCAGCACCCGGAAAAAGCATCACAGGGTCGGTCAGCATTTAGCACAGCCGCACAGCGCCTTAAACCGTTAAAGCCTCCTCACGAAGCTTTGAACGTGGCCTTGTTCTCCTAGGAACGTGTGCCCTTACGCTGGTACCCTCCTGAGTACTTCCGCAGCAACTACTACAGCTTCAAGGGGGACGTGTGGGCTTTTGGCATTGTACTCTGGGAACTACAGACCTTTGGTGAGTAATGTGGCATACAATAGCCCTATCTACAAGTCCAACCTAAAGTCTCATTCAAATCCGCAAAAATAAAACTGTGGGGACTGTTCACAGGCAGCTTGCCTTACCCCAATCTGGAGACGTCGGAGGAAGTGGTGTATCATATTTGTGCTGGCCGCCGGAATGCATGCCCGGAGAGCTGCCGTCCTGAGATGTAAGCGTAGGCCCACCTTATCTCTTTATTCGGCCTTGAGATTGGGACGTCATGATCTCAAAGACCGTGTTGTTTGTCCAGCTGTACCTTTGTACTCTACAGTACAGTTCACCTTTCTGTACTCTTACTCACCTGGTCCAGCTCCAGAACTGCTAAAGAAAACGTTGCATGTTCTCACTGAGAGGAATCTGATGTTTACCTCCTCAGACTGCAGATCATGAAAGATTGCTGGTTGGATCCATATACTGCCAGACCGTCCTTTTCAGACCTGGTCAGAATCTTGGAGGATGTCATTGAGAATGACACGGTGGGTGAATGAATGAAAGAATGAATTAATTTGTTTATTTTCTTATATTAATCAGGGTGATCAGATTTTGGTTTTCAAAAAGGAGGTAGTCAGAGTGTATGCAAGCAAACACCAGCATGAGAGGAGAGCCCAACTCACTTTAGAAATCCCAGCCAAACACATTTTTGTAGGTCTTTAGAAGAGGACGTGTGGTCACCCTCTGTGACCGTACTGTTGTCAGATGCGTGATGAAAGGCCGTCATCTGTGTTGCAGGATTACGTGGATGTGGCAAGCCGTACATTGATGGATACAGCAACAAACTAAATATTCAACATCACGAACAGGACTGACCCACCAAGGATCAGCAAAAAGCACACAAGTTCTTAGTCCTGCATGGACAGTGGAACATTTTGAAGAACTGGACAGTCATTCAGTTTAAATACTTTTTTTCCCGTTTTTATTCAGTTTGATTTTACATCGCACTTTCTCTTATTCAGTGGTCAATGGTGTTTCCTAATTAAACTGGCTCTTTAAAACAAAGGTCGAAAATCTGTTCTATGCTCTACTAACGTCAACCAAAGTTCAAACAATGACCCGCCCCCATCCTGATCAAGCGAGACGATCATCCAATAGGAAGAGCGATAGGGAGACCTTATGCAACGTTGCCTTTCGTACGTTTTCCCCTTTGGTTTTAACGCTGCCTGCGGAGACCGCTGGATGTTCACTTAGGTTCCATTTAATTGACTTGCACACGTTTTTACTTTTATAAAATGTTACTTAGGACTTTGGAAATAATATTTCTCATCTATTTTGCGTCGCATATCCCCATTACTCTTTTCATTGATCTTCAAGCACTGCTGCCTGAACGAGTGTATCCTCAATCAGTAAGTTCTCGGTTTGTTGAGCTATCTTCTGGTCTTGATCTAGTAGTAACATCTATATTAAACCACAGTGCCATCGTTATCGTTCATTCCAATAATCATGTGTATTGCAGCTGAAAAACTTGCTGCAGTGGTATGCTTCCGAATTTAAAGATCCGATGGTGCTGGACCCGCCTGTCTGGTTCAGATCCTTCATATACTGCGAAGCACTTCTTCAGTTGCCGTTTTTTCCCGTGGCGGTGTATGCATTTTTAAAAGGTCAGTAACGCATGATCAAAACATTAATTACAGGGATGATGTCCAGCCTGTTTCGTATAAAACCTGTGCGCTCTCCTGTGATGTCAGCAAGGTGTTTTTTTTATTTTAGGCAACTGCAGATGGATCAGGACTCCGGTCATCGTGTACTCCACCCATGTGGCCACCAGTCTAATCCCCATACTGGGTCACATCTTATTCCATAACTTTCCTCCGGCGGGTCCACAGACGTTACAGGAGCGTTTGACCCTTGTGTCCATTTACGCGCCGTATCTCGTCGTTCCCGTCTTGCTGCTACTCACCATGCTGTGTAGCTCCGCGTATTGCTCCTCTCCTCCAGGTGGAAAAGCTTCATCAAAGTCCAAGAAACACAAATAGATTTGTTTTATTTCAGCTTTTTTCATTTACTATGATTTCCACATCCCTTTTCTTTAAGTGTTCCTTACAACACAAAGAATCGACCTGTTTTTATTTACTGTGCCTTATGAAGTTAAATACAATCTTAATAAACTAAAGTGAGAATTAACTAATTTTCTGAAATGTTTATAGATTATTTTCCTATTAATTCAACTCATGGTGACCTAATTTGGTCTTCTGAACTGATTCAAAACAAAGTGCTGTCCCCCAGAATGCTGTTTGATTTATAAAATGAAGACCGAGATGTTCAAGTTTTTTAATTCAAATATATATCAACTTTACAAGGTGCTTGTAAAAGTAATGTTGCTTCATTTTTGTAAGGTTTGAATAATGTGGTGTAAAGAAATAAATGAATGGTCTGTTTGGTTCTAAACATACTGAATTTCTGCCTCTGTTGTGGTCCCATGAACAGACAATCAAGAATTTCAGGAAATTAAAAGGCTCAATATAAAAATGATTCAAATCACAAAAAGAACATAATATACAGAAAAACATTTTAAGGCTGTAATTATTTACAGTAAGAAGCAAATACTGTATTAACATGTAGCAAAAGATATTAAATTACATTTACAATTTTGTATATATATATAAATAGTATAAATATCAATTTCTATATAAATATTTTTCATGTAATTGTTTTTGACATATGTTACAACCCCTGAACTGGCCTTGATGGAGTAGTTTGTTGTTTAAACGGAGAAGTGCAGGTAGGTATTCGGAAGGACGCCTGTTAACACCATGTAAAGAAATAAATGACCTGTCAATCATAGTGAATTCCTGAAAAGAACTGAGTCAACCACAGCATCATCTCTACACACTTGACACGTGCTCATTTCTGTAGAATGAACTGGTCAATGAATTCATTCTGCTCTGCCTCCACTTTGCAAAGAGCTTCGTATTCAATCCGATACCTGTCGAAGAGCAGCAGAGGATGTTTAAATAGGAACGAGACAGTAATTATGGATGTGTGTGGACAGATATGAATGCACGACACCAACATGCCGTACATCACCTACCTTTCTAGCTGCATCCTCTTCTCCGCGATCAGAGCCTGAAGTTGCTGCTGCTGGGCCTCCCTTTGCTTTGCAACTGACTTCAGCATATTTCTGGCTCCTATGGCCTATAAAATATTAACACGTCACATCGACTTAACTGATTTAAATGTAACGCATTTTTTTATGTGCTTACAACATATACCTTCAACTTCTCCGTTTCTGCTTCCTTGGACAATTCATCCACCATTTCAATCAGTCCACCCACTATCTTCTGAAACTGGCCAATTTCTATTTTCAGAGAAGTGATAGGGTTGGATCATTGACTTTACTGGAAAAAGAAACTGTTTGGTCATAATTATTATGATATTTACAGAGTACGACAAACATACTGTCAACAAAGTCCTTGCACTCCTCCTTAAGCTCTGTGGTCTTCTGGCCAACATCAGGCTCAAGTATGCGCAACTTGTTGAGTTCATCGTAATGAAGCCCAGCCTCAGACAGTGGGTCATTAGCCATGACACCTGTTGGGTAAAATATCATATTAACACAATTAAAGGTCGCACACTCACTGTGTGTGTTTAAATAAAGGATTATCCTGTGATAACACGGAGGTAACTGCACACACTCTCACTGGGAGAGCTGCAGCCGCCATCAGCTAACACACACACACACACACACACACACACACACACACACACACACACACACACACACACACACACACACACACACACGCGCGCGCGCGCTAGCCGGACAGGCTACTTGCTAGGCTAGCAAAACAAGAGCGAAGGAGCTGATCAATGTTAATTAATAAACTATGTGGACCTTTAATTATAGAAAACAGACTGGTTCTGAAGCTTACTGGACCGATATGAGACGTGTAGAATGAGAGATTCTCGCCTAATAAAGCCGCTAGGTCGGTGATCACTCCTCCAGTCTCCACTCGGTTATGTGGCACAGAGTTTCCCACCGACCGAGCTGCGCCTCCGCTCCTGTGTGTCGCCAGGGTGACGCTCGGCTCGTCTCACTCCACACGGACGGCGGGGGGGGGACCACGATCCGAAATACTAACTCAAGTTTTTACACAGCGCATTCAGACTTTCCTAATGTGGTTATTATTCCAGATAGTACTGTTTTCTGAATCTTAAAAAAATGTGGAAAGCAAAATTTTAATGTACAATATGTTTTGTATGACCGGTGTTAAGGAATTAACCCCCTGACTATCCCATTCTTTTAAGCTGCATCAGCCCGGCATCCCTGTTACGTTCGGGCGGATGTTTCTTTTGTAGAACAGTATTCAACTTCCGGTCGTTTGGAAATCGTCGATTAGACGGAAGTTACGGTATAAATATTTTTTTCAACTAAATTATTTAGATCAACAAGTAATAAACCATCCCCAGTATGACAGCTAGGCTAATAGATGAAACCGATAAAAAATGTAATACATTTAAATAATAATAACAAAATGAATAAAATACGGTTACAGTAACGTAACCTAAAATATAAAACCTAGTCCACATAATTTCGTTCATTAGCGTTGGGTTTTAATAACTGCTGAAGAGGCATCTTAGTGGCTTTAGTGTTCAGTGATATTTGCAACTAAGTTTTGTTTATTTTTATCTTATAAAGCAGTATAACATTTGGAAATAATAAAATTACCCTGGATTTGTGAAGACTTGCAATTCATATCCAGGTATATTTGATTTGATGTACAGATAGTTTACTCATGTACAGATAGTATGCTCATGTACGGATAGTATGCTCAAGTACGGATAGTATACTCAAGTACAGATAGTATACTCAAGTACAGATAGTATACTCAAGTACAGATAGTATACTCAAGTGGACCGACAGCGCATGCCAGCGACACAAGCGGGAACAACGAACACCAGTACCGGTGAAGTAAATAAAGGGCGACCCTAGAAGTGTGGATGGTTTTGATAACAGGAGTTTTAACCCTTTTGTCAGATGTCAAGTAAGTGTAACCATTGCTATTACTACTTGTGTTTTTGAACAATGTACAATCACACTTTTTGAGCATTTGAACATTTGATCAAAAAGATAGTCAAGATAGCTAGCTAGTTTGCTAACTGCTAGCTAGCAAGATTTTATTTCGGAGACAACGAAAAATGCGTGAAATTAAATTTTGTGTTGTATCGTTAGTCAGTGATTTAATATTTGCATTTACGAAGCCTGTCCTTGCAATATTCTTGTTGATTTTGGTATTAGATCCACACTTAACACGACTATAGGGTTGATATTCTAAGGTGATTTTGGTTGTAATGAGCCCAACTAATGTCATTTCAGGTTTTGGCGTTATAAGGAAGCATGCCTTTGTCAACCCAGTCCCAGTCCGAGAGTGACGAGTACATCCTAATAGCTAGCTTGGATAACGTGAGGAACCTCTCCAACATCCTGAAAGCCATATCCTTCAAAGATCATGCAATATTTAATGCAACACAGAATGGTTTAAAAGTTACTGTAGAAGATTCCAAATGCCTTCAAGCAAATGCATTCATTCAGGTTGGTTTTCTAAGTACAATATGTGGAAATATTGTCAATTTGAAAAACTGCTAAAATATTTAACAGTCCTTCATTTTCTGGTCTTGTAGGCAGACATATTTCAGGAATTCACAATCAAAGAGGATGTAATTGGGTTTCAGGTAAACCTAACTGTGCTTCTGGACTGCCTCACCATCTTTGGGGGTAGCACAGTTCCAGGCAAGTATTGCAGGCTGCTGTGGTGCCCTGTGCTGGGTACAACCTGTGCTTTTGGAGTGTAGTGCATCACTTACTATCATGCCATGGTTTGTTATATACTACAGCAGTACAGTAAACTATGTTAGCAGTCTAGATTCATATATGAAATTGAGTCTGTGTGTGTTGCATGAAGGTCACTTTGTGTTTTTTTTTTTCTTCTTATTCTTTGCTGTTAAGGAGTGAGCACAGCTCTCAGAATGTGCTACAATGGCTATGGCTACCCGCTAACCCTGTTCCTGGAAGAGGGAGGTGTGGTTACCGTCTGCAAGATCAACACCCAGGAACCCGAGGAGCCTCTCGACTTTGATTTCTGTAGCACTAATGTCACCAACAAAGTGATACTTCAGTCAGACAGCCTGAAAGAGGCGTTTTCAGAGCTGGATATGACCAGTGAGGTCCTGCAGTTAACCATGTCACCGAGTCATCCCTTTTTCAGGTGCAGACATTCTTTGCATGGTGCAATATTACAATGTTGATAATGTGAATATGAATGCATACCTGTGTCCTGACAGCTAGGTTATTCAGACGTGCTGGGCCACTGAATGTTCTCGCCCCTTGGCATATGGGGAGAAAGAGCATCTGTAATGTGCAAGCCAGTCAGTTTATCAATACAAGTCATGTAACCATAGAGAACAGGAGAAACCGTGCTACCACTTTCTTTGTGAACACTGTTGCCTTTACTTATTTCCAAATTCATCAGTGAAACATTTAACTGTGTTTTCGCATGGCTATGAACCAGGGCTGTTGTATGGGATGAAGGTACATCTGTTCTTACTGTATTGTATTATGTCTGCGTTATTTTAAGAACTATGTTAACATTTGCCAATACTCTTCACTCTTCAGTTCAAAAGAACTGATTCCACATTTTCAAATCGATTTTAATCTTTTTTGGATTTCCTTTCCAGATTGTCCACATTTGGGAATTCTGGGAATGCTCATTATGACTACCCCAAAGACTCTGAAATGATGGAGCTCTTCCAGTGCACTAAGACACAGACTAACAGGTATGATGATTCAAAAGTGAATCCCAACGTCAATAGGTGTGTTGACTTGTGCATTTTTGACAGCACGAGGAGGCAAATTCCTTGTAGATGACAGACACATGGCAGGAGGTAGTCTAAATGTCACTGAAGAAAAGCTTTGGCTGGTATAGCTTATGGGTTTGTGTGTATTCAGATACATCTTGAACACTTTTGTTTCTACACGGGTCTAAAAATGCAATGTAACAAAATTACCTACTGAAAAACCTACTAGACTATGTGTAACCACTGAGTGATATGAGTGTATTTTGGTGTTCTGTTACCCTTTCACACAGGTACAAGATGTCGCTGCTGAAGCCCTCTACCAAGGCCTTGGCTCTGTCCTGTAAGGTGTCCGTGAGAACGGACAGTCGAGGTTTCCTTTCCTTACAGTATCTTGTACGGAATGACGATGGACAAATTTGTTTTGTTGAATACTACTGTTGCCCAGACGAAGAGGTTGATGAAGAGTAGACTGTCGAGATGAAGTGTGTTCTGTGAACCCAAAGCTGGCTTTGCCCTACACATGTGAACGGAGTTCTCCCGTTGGATTATTGGGATAATCTCACGTTGGATTAATGGGATAATCTCCCGTTGGATTATCGACGTTCTTTTTTGTTGTTGTTAGTAGATCATTAAGCAAATCATACAACTCACAAATGTCATATTTCTAGGAACAAATGATTTGCTTAATGAACTAATCCTCGACTTTTAAAATATACTATGTCATAAAGTTACTACAGCAATTCCCTAATAGGGAACTTGTATATGTATAATATAATTTGACTATGTAATATAGAGTTAGAATGATTACAGTTTTGTCGGTTTTCATTTAAGTAATTCAGCGGTTTTCAAAACATTTAGAAGTTCTTGGAGTGTGAGACTGTTATACCAACTGATTGATACTGTATGATTATTAAATCCATCAGCTAAGTCATCAAACTAGTTGTTATGATCTATTAAAATTAACCCCCAAAATAAGATTAAAGTAGAAGCACAATGAAAGATGTTTTGTTAAATCTGTATCCTTTAAGATTACACGTGTGGTTAACATTCTTCATGTATTATCATGTATTTTTAAGGCATTACTGACACGGTCATGAATAAGAAAAACATTGTCTGTGTCTGGAAAGATGGTGGAAATGTGAAATGTCAGACAATGGGAATGCAGTTGTCCTTGTGAACATACAGCTGGATGTCCTCAGTATGACTGAACTCGATGTTTTAAAGGTTTCTGTCATAGGGGTGTGGGCTTAAATTAGATGACCATGCTATTGGGTCTTCTACATTGAGATTTCTAAAGATTATTACTTCAACTCATCCTCATTTGTTATTGTAGCAATATGGTTAATTTAGAGCAATGTTTGGCAGAATATTTTTTCTTCTTTCATACCGGATTAGCTGTATGATTCTAAACACATTCAGGTGCTGAGCATCAATAAGTCTAATTTGATATATATATTGTGATTGTCTTTCAGTCTACCAGTCTCCTGATTCAAACGAGTGTCTCGTCCAGAGGATATATTGCAGGGATATAATTTTTTGCGTGTGTTAAGCATGACTTAAACCAACATTTGAATATATTTATCTTTTGATGTGGTTTCCTCCCTCTGCTATTTTACTCAGCCGTCCATGGGGTCTGCATGACATGATCAACTTAATTCAAGGTGAAAGTGTCTTTGTGACCGACAGAGGGCAGCAACGTTACACAACTGCGTATACGTCGCCTCACGCGGTACTAGCGTCCTCTTCGGGCGAATTATGAAAGTTCACTTTACGCGACGTATTAACCACTATTTTTTTTATTTGCGTTTCGAGTTCGTTTACGTTTTATCACCAAACGATCTGCACAGTGCAGCATAAATAAATGGCAGGTGAGAGTGTGCGTTAATGGCAGGTTGATGATGGATCTGGCTGTCCCCTCCACCACCATCCTGGTGCAGCCAATCGTTTGGACACTTGCAGCTGTGGAGGCGACACTGTTTCTGGGCAGAGGAGTGAAAAACACCGGTGCCATGTTCCCTCTCTGCTTCTATTAATGGCGTGTCCATCTGGGTTACTAATGTAGGTCTAAAAACACGTTATGTAGCCTGATACTTTTGACCAACATATAGTTTTTAAGTGAGTCTGGGTCACCGTTGTAGGGATCACCTAAATGATGGTTGTCTGGTGGTTTTCTCTATCTTCCCAGTACAGCCCAGTCACACAGTAATTAACACTATGGCAAAAGTCCAATTATGGACCACAGTGGTAAAGGCAGTGAACAAACGTTGTATACAAATTAAAGTATCCTTCGGAGAGGCTGTGAGGCAGTTTAATAGGTATCCGGTAACTTACTGCATCCAAACAGAACAGTTCAGACTGAGTTCTGTGCAGCACTGGATATGGGCTGGAAACTTGATCCGAGTTAAAGCGGGTCGTGTCAGAGGGACGGTGCTGCTGTGTGTGGCCCAAAACAAGCTCGGTAGTGAAGTGAGGTAGTTATGACACTTCACCGGCCCAACGTGCCTGGTGTGTTGTGGCCACCCAACGTGAGTCAAAGGGTATCAGGTTCGGACTGGTAGGTTTTGTAAACACACACTCCGAGGTGACCTAATTGTTATGGCTGTCCAACAATTAGCAACAGGAGAGCCCAGGAGAGTCAACGAGACATACACCCTCTTTCTTCAGCGCGTCACTAGAGACAGTGAGTCATCGGAACTACATCAAAAGGTGGAAGAGATCATTAAAAAAAGAAGATATGGAAATACGCTGTATGGCGTGATGGTTGGGCAAGTATTTTTTTTGAGACATTTTTCCATTACATTAGCTTCAGAAAGCTTTCTGTGTGACAGCCACTTTCCTCTCAGCCCTGTTCATTTTAGTAAACAAGACACCTGTTCCCTAGTGGTGCTCAGACGCCTTCATTGACTGAGCTGACCACACTTGAGGCTGCTGTCAGCTGTCAGACAAGAAACTTCACAGTGTGTGACTTAATTGCTACTTAATTACCTTTGTAAGGTAAACCAGAGATAATATGTGCAGAGAAGGTGAGTGTGGACATATTCCTGCAACAGCATTACGTGCATCGTGGATCTGTGCCCACTGGGAACTGGATACGCAATGTTAATGCACTGTTAGTAGAGCACGTGAGGATGTCGTGCTGATGCAGTCTTATTAAATGCAGACATTTGTGATTCTTCTGTGTATGTTTTCACTAGAGTGCTGTACAGTAATAGAACTAATAGTCTAAGGTGTATAAATATTTGAGGCTTGAAAATATGCAACAGATTAAAAGTTATATAATTTGTTTAATTGAAAAAAATATTAAAAATTAAAAAATCTATGCATTTTATAGTATCATAATATAAATTTATTATATAAAACAACGCAAAATCCAGTCTATCAAAGTGGAAGGACTCCCTACATGGGAAACCTAGCACACACAAGTGTGGTATTCCTCCGCATTGTGTTAAAAAAAACACCCCTATGAAAACAGGCCATTGTTAGATGGGTCTGTGTTTGTCACATGAGGTCACAAAAGCGGCAGCTGGACTTAGTGACACCATTATCAATCCTATCGACGCCCATGAGTGCTGCTCCTCCCTTTCCACGGGCCTCTGCTCTCTCTGCAGCTACATGCGAGATGATCCATCCTGATGATCATGAGGTCATGATGGTGCACCTTTAACTTAAAACCTCTCCCCCATGAGCATGGCTTACCTTTGCTGAGATAATCCACTCATCTCATGCATAAGCATCGGGTTTCAAAGGATGTATTTGCGAACTTTAGTTAAGGTCGATAAGGCGGCCCGAAGATTGAAAATCTACAGATCGCGTTTTACAATTAAAGGAAGTTAAGCAAACCCTGGGCCATTGTAACATCTGTTCCCTTAGTGCTGGTCATAAAAGTAAAAAGTAAAAGCTTTTTGCTCAGGAATATCGAGTGAAGTATACATTCACAACTTAAATTGTTTGCTGTTTCATGTTCCTGTTGTGGGTGAAAATATTTCCAGTGCAACGTTTACTCATTTAGCATTCGGATTTGAGGATGTAATTCAGAACTTTTAGTTGTTTTACCAGGACCTTGGACATATTACAACCAGGATTAGGTGGTCAGCAGACAAGACTTGCATTATTACCTGGGATTATAATGCATTCCAGACGTGTCCTACCTGTTAGGGACAGCATGTGTCAATTTAATTTGTTCTGCTAGATCTCCACTGGCATAAGATATCGAACACAAATGGGTTCTTTATTAGATTATGTACGCTACTGTAACATACTAGGGTTTCTTTTTTTCCGCTTGTGGCAGAATGAACAACTGTCAGTCAAATGTACATAGAGACTTGGAGAGCTGGTCACTTTATTATATGTCATTTATGTGGTCATACACATATACAGAACACTTGAAAATGGTTTGGATAAAATTCCTAGATTTTACACTTTCAATCTCAACATAGATTGAAATACTGTAGAAATATGACTATTGTCTCACAGGGCCTGTGAAAATAAACAATTTGCTCATGTCCACATCTTACCAGCAATACTTAACATCCCCATATATGATTAATGTTGTCCAATTTTGTAAGAACATTCCATGTTTGGATAAAAATGTAACTGATTAAAAAAGTCTCAGTTTGAATATTTGTTTCCTTCTGCATATCCTGCATCGACCTGCATGCAGATAACAGATGAAAGTGTTTTTTTTTCCACATAAAAACCCATACTTTCTACCATGATGTCATGTCTGATGTGTTGCACTTGTAGTTAATGTAAACCACTACTTAACCACAAACATAATGAAACTGTGATCGACACCAGACATGACCGAAACCTGCTTGTCACCTTTCTCAGTGTTGTTTGTGGAAAGTTTTCTAAGAAACCGGTAAAGTGAAACAAAAACAATTTATAGCATATTTCTAAAAAGTGTACATTATTTAACAAGTACGTAAGTAGACAAGAATGACATCCGCCTGTCCAAAATGGCTCCCACTGTTAGTCTAATACAGCTCTACCCCTTTGACAGCATCATGAGTGTTTGACGCTGCACAGTCTGTCAGCAGCAGATACAGCAAAGTCTCCACTTTTAGTGCTCGCCATCCCGCCGACTGACCCGCAAAGTGCCGTCTGCGGCTGTGTGGTGGAGTCGGGGGCCTCCGCCCGTGTGCGGTGGAGTCGGGGGGGCCTCCACCCGCGTGTCGTCTCCTCTGGTCTGTCTCTCAACACCGTCCCATTACATGATGAAAAGAGGCAGCTGCAGCCTGCACCTCACTCACTCACCTTTGACAGCCGCTGCTCAGCAGGCAATTATGATGGCGGCTATGAAAACTAATTTGTGAAAGTGGAGGGAAGTCTGGCTGTTGTGCTGGAGATGGAGTTTGACTTTAGCAGATATCCAGTGGGGGGGGGCAGGTAATGGATGATGTCATTGCGATAAACTAAACATGAGCCTGGCTCTTGTTGTATACAGAACTATGTGAAATGCTGTTTTGGTTACAAGTCTAGCTAACACACACACACACACACACACACACACAAGTCCTCAAATGTCCCAACGTGCAGGAGTGTACCCATACTCTCTTCTCTTAAAAAACCTTTTAGTTAAATTAATTAGTGAAAGTAAATTTGCGTAGTGGTCCGTCTGGTTTGGATATTTGATATGGATATTGGTGCGAGGTGTTGTTGTGCAAGTGCACAGTTAGACATAATCAACTTTCTCAGTCTGAGTCACGGCGAAGCTCCACAGAACATCACAGGCGTGATGTTTAGATCACTGCCTGTGTGCACATGTCTGTGTTTCACTCTTATGAGCCTTCCGTCGTAAAACACTGTCCTGTCCATGCAGTGGTATATAAGCTTTACAGCATCGTTATTTCAGTGCACTTTTGTGACTGAATTCCATCGTGATTTTCTAGTCTACAGTGGCAGCTTTGATTTCACACCATGCATTTCAGTACAACCCAGTTGGTCTCCTACACCGCTGCATTCTGCCGATTCAGATCTTTATGGGCCTGTAAATGTGTTTGTTGTGTGGTATGTACTGATGGAAGGATGTCAGTAAAAAATATGCAGTAAAATTTTTATGTTGCTCAGAGCTTTTGTATGTGTGGTTTACAGAAGCAGAATATCAGGGAATTAGAAGATTGCAGATGAATATTAAGGTGCTACCAGGCACTTTACATGCACTAATTATTAATTACGTAAAACAATCCTGTGTAACATATTCTTGTAATTTTATGTAGTACTGAGATAATTAATGGCATAGGAAACATACTACAGGTCCTGCCACTGTGATAGAGCCCATGCAACTTTGCCCGATCCCAGTTGTTTGCCCAGACATGTACCTGCACGGGGATTCCCCTTATGTAAAATAGGACATCCCTAATCTGACACTGTGTCTCGAGCTCCTCTAATGACCAGCTGCTATTTCCAGGCGATTAGCTCTATACGCAACCCAAGTCCGACCATGCGCGACGTATCTGCATACAGGCACAATAGCCACAGTTATGCAGGACACACTCCGAAGGTCAAAAGAGTCGTAACGGGGAATTTCCACCGCCCTCTGACAATTAGCATATTTAATTAATAGAAGTGGTGTTATTAGAGTGTGTATATAGCCTACATATGTTACTTTTTGGATAGCCTACGTATCATAGCCTATATTATAGTTTACAAAATTTAAAATTTGTTAACTTTGCATGCACAACATGAAAGCGTAATTAACACAGAACAATAAAATACAAAATTAGGTCTGCTTGACATTCATGCAAAACACATCGGTTTGCAAGAATCTAGTACAAACCATTTCAAAATAACATATTACATATGTAAGCCTGTCTTAATAAGCTGGCTATTACGCCAATATACAAAGGAATCAATAATAATTTGCCATGTATTTGTTATGATTCCACAGCAGGCCTTGTGATGAACTCACTGATGTAGAAAAAGCATTAGGTTTTAGTGGATTCGACCTGTTGCCATTATTATAGAGATTATTTTAACCCATAGCATACTTTTCATAGTTCAGAAAAGTAGTAAAAATGTAAACTTTGCATAGCTAATTTGATCAAATTACCAAGATGTACCCCTAACAATTTGTGAACTACATTTTTCAACCTCAGAAAACACACCAACGTGTAAAAAGACGCGAGTTTTAGTTTATGAGCCACACACGCCGTAGGTGTCGAGTCAATGTTGCAACCTTTCAGAAGCGCGCAAACAGACGGGCAAAACGGGCGGGAGGGGCGCGCGCGGAGCAGCGCCGCGTCGATTCCTGCACACAGCCTTGACCGCGGGAGGCGCGCGCTGCAGCGCGTGGCCCGCTGTGACGAGCATGTCGGGACTTGTTGTGGAGAGTCGTCGCGGAGGGCGTGGCCAGAGCGAGCACTTCGCGGGAGAGAGCGCAAGTTGCTGTCATTTCTGAGGCGGCACAATCAATAATAGAGTTTCATCATCCCTGCGCGTCGATGTTTTGACAAACCGCGGATATTGACGACACTGACAATCGCGTGCCATGAACGGACTAACTTGGTAAATCGAGCAAATCGTACGAAATAAGTGGAGTAGCGCTTATGTGGACCAATGCATGAAAGCAACACTTACTGAGCAGCATATGAGCTCGACTTCCAAGACAAGTGTCCTGCCAGCATCGACCACAGTCAAACTCAACACTGGAGTAATATCTACTGATTCTAAGCAACTGTTTTACAGGTGAGAGCGGTAGTATTTTACCAGCATTACAATTAATGTTTTGCCTGTCTGTAAACCACGGACCGTGATTGTGTTGGGTCGATAAATGAAAGCTTGCTCGTTGTATTGATGATCACATCGGTTCAGTGTGTAGCACTTCATATGGATCAATGTTGTCTAAGCATGAGTGTCCACTGTGTTAAATCTGAAATCTGTATCTGTTAGCTTGGTGTGTTAGGGCTACCACTACAATCCTGCATGATTTTAGATTACAAACCGGTGTCGACACGGCGCGTTTGTGTAGCACATACACTTGGTCACAGCTGTATAAATGTACGATATTAAATAGGCTGGATCAGTACTATTGTGGATACTATGCGCTCGACAAGCATTTCACTGTTCAACAGCCCCGAAGACCATCAGAATTACCAATTTGCTGTATTTCACAGTGTAAGTTAGACTAACTGTCACTTTTCCAGCGTGTTCTCCCCCACTCTTTCCTTTCTAAACTCTGTACTTCGCGGTACGGTTGTTTCGCCTAACCATTTGCATGTGCTACTTTTCCAGTGCTTCATAATTTCCGTTTTAAGCGACGCGATGTAGCCAAATGAAACTGTGATAAAATCTTAAGCAATGTTGCAATGTGGAAATGTCATATTTACTTATTATAGGCGTTGAACAGAATGACTAATATTTGTGAACATTAGGAACGTGATCATATTCGTCGTTTTTTTTCTGCACGCACTGTACTGATTTAAACTCGTGCCGTGGGTTCCAAGAGCGCGCGCGGCGGTCTGTCCATACTTGCACGGATTTGTTTACAAACACTCCGCGCACGCGACGGTCGCGCGCCACCTCGCGGGGAGGCTTAGTCCCGCAGCTCGCTGGGCCAAACGAGAAAAAGAAGATAAATTCGAGTGGGTCTCAATGTATTTGCTTTTCTATTTATTGCATCTCTTATATTTAAGGCAATGGAATGTACCACTTGTGTGTTTTATTTATTAGTACTTAGGGCAAATACTAGATTACATTTTTTTCAGATTTTGCTCTTAACCCTGACGGAAGTCTGCGATTGTTTGTTTGTGATTATTTTAGTTGCAACCTCCGTCACATATTTCCCCGCATCTTAGATTTGATGAGATATAAGACGGGTGTTTGATTTGTCGGAGCCAGGATGGTTTTTGTGATAGAAGCTGCAAAGCTCTGGTTCCATTATAGCGAGCTACACACTGATCTTCGCATCTAAGCATCGCTGTTTCCCTCGTATTAGGCAGCGTCTGTTATGGCCAGACCGCAGACGGACAGCAGGGTGGACGGACAGAGTCCCCAGAGCTGCAGGATGGAGGTTCTGCGTCGGGATGCCCGGCCCAACACGCAGCCTGTCCCGCAGGTGGCCCCGGCCCGGTCGAGACCGCGCCGTACCGCTCAGAGCACCCAGAGCACCGCGCCGGTACCGCTCGTCCCACCACCAGACGCGCCGTCCGCGGCCCCCCGGCAGGAAGACTCAGTCGGACACCGCGCAGGTACGCAGACCGTCGCCCACTGCTGGTGACAATGGCGTGCTTTCATTCAGCGTGCTTTAAAAACAGAACACGTTTTATTTAGCAGGGACAGTGTTGGCTGCTAGCGCGTTTGGCGAGCTTGGCCTGCTCTCCAGATTCTGCCCCCCCCCCCCCTTGCTCTCTGGCCAAAAGAGGCATGTTGAGACATGTCTGGTGCAGGCGACTTCATGCTGAACGCCACCTTCTCACCACAGTCACCCTGTACCACCACACTCAACACAGTCCCCTCTGTGTCTCAGTATCAGCAGTGATTTTGTTTTTCACTGTATCTCATCTCTTTTCATCACTCCATCACCTCCTCCTCCGTAGCCTCGGTTGAACCCTCCTAGTATTTCTCTGTCCACGCCCCCCGTTTTTAAAAGCTCTTGGCTGCTTGCCTCCTCCCGGTCCCGCCCATCTCCGCGCTGTCCACCCTATCGCTGCCTGCCCTTCGTTCCTGTCCACCAATGGCTGAATTCCATCTCGGGCTGCGCCGGCTTACAGTTACCCTGGCAACAAGCCAGAGCAGCCCCGCTCTCCCCGGCCCTGTTAAGTCACCTCCTCCTACGGATCAGACCCGACCCGCACCCGTGCGCTTCCTGAGCTCGTGGAGCTATTTGTGCAGCCCGATCAAGTCAAGCAAGGATTTCTGAAACACCTGAGTCATAGTCTCTGTTTTGGCATTTCTAATCTATGTATTATCAGTGGCACAGGTCGCACCGGGGTCCATTTTGTGTACTGTGTTCTGTGCACTTGTTCAACCGCAAACTTTACTGCACGCGCGAAATTGCACGACATTACGTAAGCATATTTTACTGGTATCCTTCCAGCAGTCCTACAGTACCAGGGCCACTGAAGAGAATTCAGCACCATTAGATCAGTGTCTGAGAGGCAAACCCAACGACCCGAGTGTTATTGACAGCAGAACCGGCAGAGAGTCCACACAGAGTGCAACACAAACCGCAAACGCACGCACTCTGGCCCCGCTAAGCAGATTAAGAGATTACACGCAAACTTCGAAGGAGAATCTAGAAGCGTGTTGGCAGGGCTGTAGTGGGGAAGTGCCCCGTGTGTTTTACCCCGGGGTGGGGGTGGGGGGGGGGGGGGGGGTTACTTGGCGGACGTTTGAGGGTTTGCTTTCGAGCGGGAGCATGTGACTTTTTGCGGGTGGGGGATGGGTGGCCGCCCGAGCTGGCAGGCAGCTGCCATGGTAACGGCCCCCGCTAGACGGTCGGTCTGCTCCATCCCTGTGATTCGGGCGTTCGGTCAGGTCAGCGAGCCGAGTGTCCGGTCCCGCGGGTGTTCGGAGGTTTAGATGACGGTGGAGGTGCAGCCGGGTGTGTGTGGTGGCCGTGCAGGGGTCGCGAAGCGGCACGACCCACAAACAGCGTCCTGGCTGTATTCCCGCACCTGTCCCGTAACCGTGGGGGCGGCTCGACGCACCGGCATCCTTAACGACCCGCAGCGTCTGGCCAGATTCGGTCTGGAAATCATAACCTCTTCGCCTTTTTGAACTATGACCTTCGGATGGTGATGTCATCTCCCCTGCCTCCGCTCCAGGTCCCGAGGAGGAGCGGTCCTGTGTGGGCGGGATGCTCCAGCTCCTGCAGGACGTCTTGCCGGCCGAGGAACAGCCCACACCAGAGGAGCGCGCGGTGGCCCGCGTGGCCATCCAGCTGAGGACCATAGGAGATGAGATGAACGCAGTTTACCTACAGAGAAGGGTGAGGGCCTGTGTGTGTGGGGCGAACCGTAGTCACGCTACGCCGTGCGCTCGGGCCTGGGATGTGTGTGACTGGGCGGAATGGGTGTGACCAGGCACGTGTTTTTGGAAATGTGTGTGTGAGAGAGTGTGTGTGTGTGTGTGTGTGTGTGTGTGTGAGAGAGAGAGTGTGAGAGAGTGTGTGTGTGTATGTGTGTGAGAGAGAGTGTGAGAGAGAGTCTATACCCTCCAGTGACTTTTCTGGAAAATGGATCAATGCAATATTCACCATGGCTAGTGTTGTGACTGGAGTCAAGTTTCCAATTGTGGTTGAACCCGATGCCCACCTCTCTCTCTCTCTCTCTTTCTGTCTCTCTCTCTCTGTCTCTCTCTCTCTTCCTCTCTTTCTGTCTCTCTCTCTGTCTGACCCTGTCTCTGTCTCTCTCTCTGCCTTTTCTTGTTTTCCTCCCTCTTTCGCTCCCATTTTCTCTCATGCTCGCACTCTTGTTCTATCTCTCTCTCTTTGTCCCCCCTCCCTTCCTTCCTCTCTCTCTCTCTCTCTCTCTCTCTCTCTCTCTCTCTCTCTGTTGCACTCCCTGCCGTATCGCGTGAGGACTCAAGTCTGTGGAGAGAGCAGGGAGTAAACAGAGGCTAATCTCTCCCTCCCCCACGCAAACCCACAGCCCCCCCCCCCCCCTCCTCGCCTCAGACAAACACGTATGATGTCACCACACTGCTCCCGCCCCTGCCCACACAAGCAACACACACACACACACACACACACACACACACACACACACAGCCTCAGATATTCACAAACACTCCCTCGCACACATAGCAGCACGGAGCGCGCCCCGGCAGGCACACGCGCGCGGACATGTCCCGGTGGACCGGCCCGTCTCCCACCTGCTTCCCCCTGTCTCGCACACGCACGTGCGCACGCCCACACCCCCCCCCCCCCTACCCCCCCCGGACGGTGCCCCAGCGAGGCGTGTGTGAGGCGGTCGGACGGGTCGTACTGCCGCAGCTGTTTGCAGAGCTGGGCGTAGCGTGGGCGTAGCGTGTCTGGTACCGCCATCCGTAGCCCCTTGCTGCACTCGGAAAGTATAGCGTGTGTTTCTAACCGCGCACGGGTGTTGTTTACTCTGGAACCAGCACAGGAATCGCAGGGACTTCCTCAAGCCGAGTGTGTGTGTGTGGTGTGTAACACGTGTGTGTGTGTGTGTGTGTAGGCGAGTACCCTTCCACTACAGCCACGTGAGCCCGGCAGAGCAGAACCTCCTCCGTTTGTTCTGTCCACTTCACCACTGTTCAGTTCCTTCTCCCTCGCTCAACGCCCTCACTGTCTCATGCTCTCTGACACCATCCGGAGTCAAGAGTTCAACAAGTCCTTGTGACCGGTTCCCCTTTTCCCACTATCAGTAGTGAGCTTATGCACGGGGCCTGTGTCACGAGTGGGTCACTGTAGCCATTGTCTAACGTTATTTATAGACAATGTATGACCAGTCACGTTTTGTTATATTGTTTGACAGGCAGCACACAGAAGCGACACGAGATTTTGTTGATCAGCGTATTTTTTTAAGACAGTATACGAAGAGGGAAGCGGCGTAGACGTGAGGGCACGTAAACGTGAGGGCACTAACGGCGGCGTAGACGTGAGGGCACGTAAACGTGAGGGCACTAACGGCGGCGTAGACGTGAGGGCACGTAGACGTGAGGGCACTAACGGCGGCGTAGACGTGAGGGCACGTAAACGTGAGGGCACTAACGGCGGCGTAGACGTGAGGGCACGTAAACGTGAGGGCACTAACGGCGGCGTAGACGTGAGGGCACGTAGACGTGAGGGCACTAACGGCGGCGTAGACGTGAGGGCACGTAGACGTGAGGGCACGTAGACGTGAGGGCACTAACGGCCGGTGACAGCAGTTTCCTGTAATGGTCGAGAAGACGGAGTTCATCCACGTCGAGGCGGTTCGGTGCCTGCGTCTGGTTGAGATGAGAGCGATCTCCAGCCAGTGGGGGTGGGGTGGCCTCAGGGTGGAGACGTGCGACAGCTCGGCTGGAGGTGATGGTTGGCGAGCGGCGACGGTGAGCCTTGGGGGGCGGTCATGTGACACTTGTGCGGGCGGGTGCGTTTTCCTGACTACGCCCTGATATCCCTACCTGCCCTAGATACTTGGTGGTGTTGTAGGTGTGTCGGGACCCGCTCTGTGGCAGTTGGTCTGTCTGTCCTCTTGTTCTGTCTCCCCCACCCCCCCTCCACCCTCACCCCCACCCTCCCTGGCTGTAGAGTGTAGTTATTTTTAGATAATGACTCAGAGCAGCTGTTGAACGCTCTCCCGACTGTTGGGTAGACACTGACTGTCCGGGACAGCCTCACAAACGTGCGCACATTCTCAACGCCGTTGCTTGTGATGTTGTTAAGAAGTGGAGAATGTGTCTGCTGCTGTGTGAATGACACTAGGCACATTCCATTTGTGATGAGATGTTTGTTCCTCGAAGACGCAGAGAAGAGAGCTTTGAGCGCGGGCGGACACACGCAGACATGCTGCTGGCTTTACAGCTAGCTCCTCATGCCGCGGTTAAGCACACGGTCGCATGCTCTGGTCTCGCCTGACGCTGGTCTTACCTGGCTCTGGTCTCGCCTGGCGCTGGTATTACCTGGCTCTGGTCTCGCCTGGCGCTGGTCTTACCAGGCTCTGGTCTCACCTGGTGCTGGTCTCACCTGGTGCTGGTCTCACATGGCACTGGTCTCACATGGCACTGGTCTCACATGGCACTGGTCTCACATCGCACTGGTCTCACATAGCACTGGTCTCACCTAGTGCTGGTCTCACCTGGCACTGGTCTCACGTGGCACTGGTCTCACCTAGTGCTGGTCTCACCTGGCACTGGTCTCACATGGCACTGGTCTCACTTCGCACTGGTCTCACGTGGCTCTGGTCTCACCTGGCGCTGGTCTCACGTGGCACTGGTCTCACCTGGCACTGGTCTCACGTGGCACTGGTCTCACCTGGCACTGGTCTCACCTGGCACTGGTCTCACGTGGCACTGGTCTCACGTGGCTCTGGTCTCACCTAGTGCTGGTCTCACCTGGCACTGGTCTCACATGGTGCTGGTCTCACGTGGCGCTGGTCTCACCTGGCGCTGGTCTCACCAGTCTCACCTCGCACTGGTCTCACCTGGCTTCGGCCCAATACCACCACTAGCCGTCCAATCGCTCACACCCGCCTTCTCTCTGCCTGTGTTTCAGAACGATGTGGCACAGTGGCAGAACTGGAGAGGCGTGTACCGCGGCCTGGTGGCCTTCCTCGCCGACACCATTAGCACCCTCTACCAGCACGGCCTCAGATGAACGGGAGGGTCGCCGGAGACCACCACAGGGGGGCGCTGGCGCTCCCCAGCACAACCACCAAGCGAACTGCACTGGGCTCAGGATCCTCTCTGCTGGACCAGAATGCACTGGGTCCCCGACTTTTCTTTGTCCGTGTAGTTTCTCGCACTGTGCATGTGTACACGGAGTTTTTTTTCCTTTCTGTCTCTCTTGGGATTTTTCATGTAGCATGAGACTGAAGCGTGTGTCCCGGTGGGAGGGGGGTGTGTTGGGCGACGTACGTGTGCCTCGTTGGATCTTTAAACTGTGAAGCACAATCGGTCTGCGTCCGCAGAACTGCTGAGATGAGCCTAACTGCCTGGATGCTCGGAGGACAGCAGCCGTTCACTAGGGTCAGCCATGCAGGCCGCGTGGTTCCCATCCGTTGCTCTGCTGTCACGGCACATCCCAGGACACGTCCGACGGACCCCGTGCAACTTCACCAGCGCTCATTCGTACCCACGTGTCTTTTCAGGGCCGAGGCACCGACGTGCCTCCCATCCAACGCCAAACTTCTGAGTCTCCGAGCCGTTAGGCAGCACTAGAAGGTCGGGTTGTGTTGTAACTCCTCAGGCACTGAAATGCTGTATGTGATATGGGAGATGCTCTTAGCTGCTTTACAGAGCAATACTGCTGCGCAGGGGGTCAGGGGTCAAGGGGCGGGGGGGGCGCAGGACACATGTCCCCACACACCACTTGAGGAAAGAGGGTCACGTAATATGACGGAGGAGGCCGTTGGGCGTAAAAGGGCAGACATTTCAAGTTGTGAACCCAACTACAGCGAATGTGCCTTACGCCACCCTTTAAAAGACCCGCACATGCTCCATACACCGGGGGCAATCACTGGAAAGTGTGCAGGGGAGGGTGAGGGTGGGGGGGTGGGGTCAAAGGTCAGTGCCTGCGAGCTCCCTCGTGCATCTAAACTTTGGAACATGAAATTTACCACTCATTTCAAAGATCGATCGGTCACCTCCAATGGAGGAACACGGACTGGGGCCGGAAGCCTTTGTGGGGCAGACCATGGGTTTTCCACATGGCTGGGTAGCAGTGTTAATATTTGTAATAAATGGATGTAAATATTTTGGGGAGAAAATGGCGACTGGTGAGAGGTGGAAGGAGATGGCCGTTCTCATTCTCATGTATTGTGTATATTTTGACGAAACCTTTAAGTACTTAACAGTTCTTTGTTTTTTTGTTCTTGATCAAAAGCAGTGCGGGTTTGTTTTCAGGAACCTTTTGGACCAATGCTGAAAGGTAATAAACATGTATGCGAATTCATTTGATAATTGACTGTTCACAGAAATCTAATTTGGACCTTGTTTTTTTTTTTTTAAACGAATTTACAAACAAGTTTAGACAGTGAGCAAATATGTGATATATCATTGCCTGAGAGAGCATGGGTTAAGTTATTTATTTTGTATGTCCATTTCTACACTTGGTCCTTAGAAAATGAATAGAAGGTAAAATGAAATATTTGGTTTAATGTTAATAAACGTTTGAAGTTATTTTTTATGAGTTGTTAGCAAGTGTCCCTCTCCCCCAGATCTGATCAGGCAGAGTGAGAATGGAGATATGGTTTTGGTTTTGTTTGGTTGAGGAACCACACTGTATTTTTTTGGATGATCAGTTTCACAATATAATCTGTAACCACTACCCTAAGCAAAACTCAAAGAATGAGCAAAACACACCAAATTGTTCTGCTGTAATGTAATTAATGGTCATGACTTTGGTGCAGTCAGGGTACCAATTGCAGAAACTGAGCCTGATCTTCTATACTTGAAGAACGGTATTTCCGGTTTGCATATGAAGGGCTCACCGCTGCCTTCAGATGGTGGTCTCTTTGGGGGCTTTTATGGAGCTGCCGGTGTGTTGCCATAAGTCCTTCATGGACGTCAACGGTGCATCTGACAAAGGTTTTGTTCAAAGAGCTTCCCCTCACAAACCACTTTTACAATCTCTGGGTAAATTATGAAAAAAAAAAAAAAAAAGATTAAAAAGTTGTTTTTTTATGTGGGTACTGTATCTCCAAGCATATGGAGTATGAGGTCTTCTCATGACTGCCTGTCTCATGACTTCCTGTGTCACCAATGCTGTGGTGTAGATCACAGGGGCCAGGGCCACTCTGTGGTGAAGATCACAGGGGGCGTGGCCACTCTATGGTGTAGACCACAAGGGGCGTGGCCACTCTGATGTCTCATGCATAGGTGTGTTCCCTGATACACTCCCTGCTTGAGGGGAAAAGGCCTTATGTGTACTGTGAACATCACACTACTCTCAAGATCAAGTCATCCTCACTTTCAAACCTTGTACATTTGCAGTTTGGACTTTTTTCTATGTGAATTTTCTAATATGAATTTTGGTATGTTTTTTTTTCCCTTTTGCCTTTTTAAAATAAATATAATTCTCAAAGTATTTATGAGTGAATTGATTCTTTTTACGTGTTCATGTACAGGATAACCTAGTATTTGACTAAAACTTAAATTTATTCTGTTAATTGTTTAGTCCAGGACTATCTGAAACCTGTATTAGTGAAGATTTCCATTAATGGAATTATTAATTTCATTAATAATTAATTCCATTAATGGAGTATTTCCATTTCCTAAGGGTACAAACATTTCCATAATCTTAAATAATCTGAAAATATGCTGCCTGCTTGGTGCGCAACAATGTATTACTCATGTGACGAACATTAGAAAATCAAGGCGTAGAACTGGTTCTTTGGAATCGGGGGACTTTTACGTGTTTAGTTCCTCATTCAAGAGCGATCTTAAGTCTATCACTGCTACTGGTTCACGGCTACCCAGTTCAAATTTAATCCCCACATTGCTTCACGCATGTCAACACAGACAGACAGACAGAGCTCGGCACGTACGTGGAGGAGTTCGACATGCTGACGGGTGTCCAGTCCAAAAATGACATGTTCTCATTACTGCACTCCAGCAGGACGAGGACCAATCACAGCCTACGCTTCCTGCAGCTACAGCCAATGGCAGCGTTTTAACTGGGCATTGCACAAGATGGAACTACCAAACCAAAGTGAAAATGAGAACTTATCAGGACTGTGAGACGCCCCTTCACTAAAATGCACTTATTACTATTACAAACAGCAGTTCACATATGCATTAACATGAGCAGGTTTTACACTAAATAGCTCAAATTCCATGTAAACTCCACGGCAGCAAAACTGCTGGCCAGACTTGTGGCCACATTTGTGAAACCTGACCAAGACTGGCATGAAGTCACTCTCACCCGCGAGAGAAACCAGCACACACCCATGGCACCGGCCAGACCCGTCTAACCAGTCGGCTACAGGTTGGCTGAATGTCTGTCTGGCGCTTAGGCCATGTTTACTGAGCAACGACCTCCTTGTGCACTCGATTTGCATATACATTGCACAATTATCAGTAATCCATATATTAACATTTCCCATTAATATTTAAACAACACTGTATTTTAAGCCATTTGCAATCACGCAAAATTGGTCTCCTGTACACCAATGTGTACTGACCAACTCAAACTTCTTGGAATGTCAGCAGGTCCGACCAGAGAAGCAGGACTCGCCGGCTAAGAGGAAAAACGGCCCAATCAAAACACTAATTGTTTCTCTGCTGCCGGTGAGTCACCAGGCACACGCAGCCAATCTGCGTCACCACATTCACCTCGGTGAAGGTCATAAATGAGTTATGTAACCGCTAATGGTCTTCTTGATACAAACAATGAACTCATCTCCCTTAGGTGTTTACCCCCTCTCCCCTGCCGGCTTCCACGTGACGTGTTGTTGTGCCATCCAGAAACTCTCCCTTGCGGAATAAGCTTCATACTGTGAGTGTACATGTGCGTGTATGTATGTATATATGCACGTATGTATTTATGTGTTTGTGTGTGTGTGTGTATATATATATAATAGTAAGGAGGAAACATACAGCTTCTTAAATAAATTTTAAAAAAAGTTCAGATGATTAAATAACGCTTTAAACATTGATCACCCATATGCATACTATTTATTTGATGTTTTTAATTACAAAATGTAAAATCACAAAATTTGCCATGTAAATTGTTGACTGTCACAACTGTGAGGAGAAAAAGGATATAAGTGGGTGTTTTGTGAGAATATAAACACACACACACACACACACACGTGGGCGCGGGTGCGCGCACACACACACACACACACACACACACACACACACACACACACACACACAAAAAAGAACCCAACTCTGACCACCTGCCTGACATCTTCCTGGCATCAAAGCTTTGCTTACAGTTTTGAAAATTTCAGTCCATTAACAGCCAGAATTTCTGCTTCTTTGCAGCACTTAAAAGGACTCCGTTTCCCATGGTGCTTTGAGGGCCTGCGCTTCAAACGCGTCTCCTGGTTTGCTCTGCGTTCATTTGGTTCCAATGTAGTCCACCACCCCGCTGCCTTTAAGCCCATCAAAGAAGAAGAAGTTCCTGTGTGGGGCATCTCTCTGGGACAGCGCCTTAAACACACACACACACACACACACACACACACACACACACACACACACACACACACACACACACACACACAGAGCAGTCATGAGGACTCATGTGTCCCAGATGAGATGCCAGAGTGGCCCGTGTGACTGGCGGTACTGGCGCTTGGCTTGACGATGGCGGCCGACGTGCTGGACACCGTGTAGGAGTTGCAACATGTTTCATCATGCAAAAAGACGGCCAGACAGACTGGCTTCACTCCACCACCATGTGGGTCCACGGCCTGTCCAGGCCCGTGAAGCCACGCTGTACACTCCCTCCCCCAGAACCAGTCCAGCACGGCCCGGTCTGAGGCATGAGGTCACTCTCCGTCGGTCGCCGGGACCTACAGAGCACTACGCGAGGCTGACGGTGCCTCACCTGCACCCTGCGTGAACACGGCCGACACCGAGCTTCAACACCACCTCAGACACGACCACCGCACACCCAACTACCCGTGTGCGGCTCGCTCGCTGGGCGTGGCTCGCTCAGACTATTTTGATTCCTGTGTGGACTTGTGCGCTAACATTTCAAACAGCCGGAGTTGGATTTCATCAGTGACCAGAATGTTACCTCTTCGATTCTGGCATTTGAAATGTGTCAGCAGCTAAAAGGTCTGGACAGATCCCAGACTCCAACGGCGAGGGCAGATGCCATATGGTCCACACAGACCCTGATCAGAAAAGCCACTTTCATCTCAGGAACGTTCCATTGTACACGAGAAAAGAATGATTTGCCCCATTTTATGATGAAAAAACTGCTTTAGCTGCTAATAGAAAAATGTATACGAGCTTGGCTCATTACGCTGATATTTAAATGCTCAATTCACAGAATGATGTGAAAATAAATAAATAAACATAAATGAGAAATCTAAACAAAATCCCACTTTTATATACTTTGTAAACATAAAAAAAGTCAAACACTTAAATCCTATATAAACTAACTCACACACTTATCCGTCCATGAACCACTGTGATAGGACGCGTGCCCGTGGCCGAAGCTCACCTGATTGGCTACGTGTTTGGCGAATCATCAGCTGGCTGCAACCAAACAGCTACAACCACTACACCTGGAGACGCCATCTCCATATAACACAGGGTTTCCCATCTCCTCACATTACACCAATTGTGAATAAATGTTTCTAGTATATCTATAATAAGGATATATACTGTATCTACATAAATATAACCAAGGGTTTTAATTATTATTATTATAGTAATTTTCTCTCTGCTAAGTAATTCTTCTACTGAGGGATGAGACTGACTCATATACGATGTAAAAAAAATTATATGAAAACAAAAGCAAAGTTATAGTTAATAAAAATCAACTACATAGACTTAAAGATGCTAAACGTTGATGAGCGTGTCTCGTTGTGCACGCCCCACGTGTTCCTGTAGCAGCTCCCTGCCACTGGCCCTGCTGCAGAAGGTGTGTGGGGTCTTACCTTGACAATCTCCTGTCCCAACACCCCCCCCACCACCGCACACACCGGGGCCATCTCCGAGAAACAGTTGCTGTAAAGACAGAACGCACACAGCAGGTCAGTGCTTGGGGACACCGGTGCTGGTGGCATCCACTCCGGGCCGGATCGGTGGGGCACCTGACAAAGGAGTCGGGCAGCAGGTCCGGACTGACGCCCATGGCCTCCAGGAGGTCGTCACGGATCTGGAGGAGCAGGCGGGAGTCCTCGGCGTAGCTGCCCGGGTGAGGGTCGCGACCTTTGTCTGTCCGGAATTTCAGCAGCACTGTGGGATCAGGAAGGAGGAGAGGGGTGTTGGAGTGGGCGGGTGTTGGAAACAATGCTGATTGGTCATTGGTGGATTTGTGATTTGGATTTGTTTGATGGTTTTGATGGCAATGTTACCAAGCACTAACCCATGACATTTACATATTTGTTTATATATATATATATATATATATATATATATATATATATATATATATATATATATATATATATATATATAGAGAGAGAGAGAGAGAGAGAGAGAGAGAGAGACAGACAGACACACAGACATGAAAACAAACACAGGCACTATGTGTATGTTGTGTGTGGATGTCTGTGCGCGTGTGTGTGTGGTTTCTGGAGAAACAGGAAGTTTCAGACAAAAAAATCCTTCAGCTGGGCAAGCGCTTCTCTTCGAGAGACGTTCTCTCAACTGGTTTCACCCCCAAGAACTAACAGCTTGCATATCTGACCTCTGAGAGTCGTAGCTGCCTGACAAGCTTAGGCAGGATACTGTAGTTACCAGCGCTTCTGATCCATATGTCAATACATCAAATAAGTATCGGTGTCTGTTTATCTCTTTTCACAACTGCTTATATTTTTAATATAGAGTCAGTGGTGAGAGACTCAAGAGACGCTGCACAAAAATGTTTATTTTTAAAAGTTTTTAGCTCTCCCACACTGTGGAAACTACATCAAACACCGTTCACCGAGGTTTAGGAAAGATTCATATTAGTGACACAATATCTGCCCCCCCGAGGGAGCAGATTTGCCCTCCGCTGAAGCAGCCAGATGGGACGGAGGAAACGCTTCTTCCTCAAAAGCTGCCGGGCTGCGTCTCCGCACGTACAGGCGCTCTAATGTCGTCTCCAACCGCCCGCTGCTCGGCACACAAATAGGACATGTTTTTCTTTCCACTGATTCACGACTGCCCTGAGGAGGAGGGGCCTGCCGGTGCGTCTGAGGCCAACGCGGCTGCCCTTTTTGACGAGGGCGGAGACGGCGTGTTTTTCGCTTTCGGAGTCACCGCACATGACTGGCCATGGGCAGCAAGTGATGGAAAACGAGATGCCCTCTATGGGGACGACAGATAAGCTCGCATAAAAAGACTCATTAGAGAAAATGGTTAACGCTCGTCAGTGGAACATGCCCAGTGTAACCAAACACTGAACAGGATTTCGACGTTTTCCATAATTAGACAAAAGAGAGAAAACCTGACATATGGAGTAGGGGATGAGGGAGGGAGGGAGGGAGAGAGAGAGAGGGAGAGAAAGAGCGCCATGTGTCTCAATGTGCTATAACATCACCCATAGTGCATCACTGACGTACAAACAACCCACAAATAAACATATTAGGTTATGCAAAACACAGTCATCTGATCACATCCCTGAGCCAACACTAACTAACTCCACTGTGACTACAGTGTGTGTGTGTGTGTGTGTGTGTGTGTGTGTGTGTGTGTGTGTGTGTGTGTGTGTGTGTGTCTGGTGAAGTAATGAATACAGTCTACAGACAATTCATGTGCACCCTCTCAGTGGAGATTAACTGGTCAGAGAGCTGATGATGGAAACGCGTAGGCGGGGCTACACTGCTCCTCCTGGACAGAGCCAGACCAGAGTGTGTGTGTGTGTGTGTGGGGGGGGGGGGGGGGGGGTTCAGGTACCGTGCAGTAAGAACAGGTCCGGCGGGGTCCGCTTCAGGCTGGCCTTGTCCTCCTCGCTCACCCAGTCCACCTCCAGAGCCGCTTTGAGGGAGCAGAAACTGGCCGTCTTCATACGGGGAGAGAACAGACGTGAATGGAGACGACGGACCACGAGCTCAGTTGAGCGTCGGGCGACGATGAAGGCGAACGTTCCGAACATACCTTTTTCACCATGGTGGTCTCGTTAGGGTCAACTTTGGGTTTCTTCACTTTGGGTCCATCTTTGGGTCCACTTTCCTCATCAGGCTCCTTCACCATCTTCGGCTTCTCTCTGAATGTGAGGGGCGAGACGTCAGCACCTCACGCAGTAGCACACGTTTTCGCACGCTGTAGCACACGTTTTCGCACGCAGTAGCACACGTTTTCGCACGCTGTAGCACACGTTTTCATACGCAGTAGCACACGTTTTCGTACGCAGTAGCACACGTTTTCGTACGCAGTAGCACACGTTCCAAAGCGGAAAGTTACATACTCCACATAGTGATGCTCCGGGCCAAGGTCCGAGAACATGTATCCATGGTAACCAAAGACGTCCCCACAGAAGACCTTGATGTTTCTAGGCGAGCAAAGCTGGTCGACGCGCACCATCAGGTCTCTGGAACAGCCCGTCAGACAAACCTAGAAGCAGCACAGTTCCCAATAATTACAACAGGTTATAACAGGTTATAACAAGGAAACAACCTCCCTACTTAATATTTCTGAAGTTTGTTTTTACTCATCGGTTTTCAGTGCGATTTTGGACTTATGCTTCCATTGAATATGTAAGATCAGCGTGACCTCTGTAGAGGTCACCTTTTAACGACTCTGGTGATCTCTTAAGGTCACCAGTTTCTCCTTATCAGCTTCAGGACTTCTTCTCTCACTGCATGTTAGCTAATGTGTTTCAAATCCTTATTCAGAACTTATCATCTGTGCTCCATCCCGTCGAAGTTTCGTTATCTCTCTAAACCAGACAGAACATGAACTACTATTCATGATATAATCCGCCTCCCGGTTTATAACTTGTACCAACAGAGGGGAGGGGTGTGTGTGTGTGTGTGTGTGTGTGTGTGTGGACCACAGTGTACTTTCCTGTCGATCAAATTCAGATATTTTAGAGAAAAGAGTGCATATAATAATGAATATGTGACAAGAGGGCTCGGCCCACCATATCCCATACACCGAGCCAGGCCTCTCCCACTTTGACTGGGTGATAAGAACGTGTTGGCATGGAGGGGTGGTGTTTTATTTACTCTGGAGATGCTGATACACTCTGGGCCATGGAGAGAACAGCGCTGGCTCCTAGCAGAGCAGAGTGCACCGTCATTTTATCAGTTGAGGCTGGAGGTTGTTTACGGTCATACAATTGTTGTTTACTTCTCTAGATTGAACACCCGTGAGGCCCTTATTAACTGATAAGCATTGAACGCCGAGGACGTTAAAATCAAGATATTCAAAAAACACACGGGAGGAATGTTACGTAACCCAACGAGGAGCTCTGATGATGCTTTTCAGAAAAGAACACGTATGCTCTGGCGGCTGTGAGGACATGTGTCACGTGACATTTAACCCACTGTCGTTAACGCAGACCAAACAGGACAGGGGTGCTCGCAACAAAGGAAACCAGGGATCAGGGCCTTAAATACACACACACACACACACACACACACACACACACACACACATTTCCTCTGTCACACGGTCTGGGCCATAACCCAACCACATCCCAATAATCAAACAGTGACATCTAGAGGAAATGTTTTTTTTAAATAAAGAAAGAGAGAAACTAAAATAAATATGTAGGCGCTCCGAGATGACCTGCTCCACATGTCATTTTTCTTAGGAGCGGAGATAATGATCTTAAAAACGCACTGATGTAAAAGCCCTTGGAGAAGCTTATGATTTAATCATAGCTAGGAAGGACAGAAGGCGGCAGGCTCTCCCTCGTCCCATCCTACGTGAATACATCAGGTTAATGAGCTGTCTTCCTCTTTCCTTGCTAACAGACTCGGGCGCTTTAACACGTCGCGCCGCGGCCGTTGAAGACAGGTGGCCATTGAAGACGCGAGACTGAATTCATCTACATAATGAACAACTTTCCCCTTGAGTAAAAGCTGCCAGTCACGGGCAGACAGTGGGAAACAGCAGACGCCCCGTCACCAACGCACGGCCCTTCACACACAGTGCAGCCTACCTCTCTTCATACGAGGATCTCTCTCATATCAATGGTTGAAGATGAAAGAACGAAACTGTCGGTGCTAGACACCCCATCCCACCCCACCCCCACCACACACACACACACACACACACACACACACACACACACACACACACACACACACAACATCTCTTTCCAGCCTCAACTCTCCCTGCTACTCCCACTGGGAGATTTCTGATGGCTTGCAAACACAGACGGGTTGGGAGGCAGCTCACATGCACTTTGAACATTTACTGACTGATGATAAATTCACTCATAAACAACAATGGGCCCCAAGTCCAGTTTTTGAGCAAAACAGCATCAATACACCAAGGAAATCCACATTGTTTCTTGGCCTGCAGCCAACTGTGTCTGAAACTGCACAAGGGTAATGCTCATTATTCCTATTTAACGCTGATATCACAAAAACATCCACGATTCTCTCTCCTCAGTTATTAAACACTACACTGTTTCATCACCTTCTATTACAACATATAAAACGCTGCGTTTTTAACACTCATATTTTCACATCTGTTCGAATTTCAGGAGAAACACATCTTGCAAACAGTGAATAATAGCTGTGAAAACAAAGCAGTCATATCCAAACCTCTATTACAAACACCAACAGAAATATGGAATAAGTGTCCCACCTAGTGGTCAGGAAGGAAACAGCAGGCACTTAATAGAAATGAAAAAAAGGAAAAATAATGTGTTGTTTTAGCAAAATCTAAAAATACAGAAACAGATGCCACTGAATACCAAACAAGGCAAGGTAAAACTTCCAAACCATCCTCACATCCTGGGTCTTTAAATAACTCATTTATTACTTTAATTGTTAAGTCACTGTTAAGCCAATTTATGCCTGAAATGCACTTTTAGGCATGCATTATGGATGACATACCTCCTAAAACACCATTAGTAAATATGTTTTGTTCACTCTGAATGTCTTCAAACCATTTAATGAAACGTAAAGCACCAAACGTAGGACCAAAACCTTCGATGTAATGTGATAACTTTGTTTGACTTGGAGAATCACTTATCTAGTGCCTGCATGTAAATAGCATCGGTACCGTTTTTGCATACTGTTTTCTGCTCAATAGCCTGTCATCAAAAGGGACTCTGAACTTGCATAGGTCTTTAAAAAACAGCTCATCCAAACCATCACTGCAACGAACCGACAGAAGAACATCTGCTCTGGTGCGGCCAAACCCAAACGATGACACTCACCGCATCAAACTGAAGGAAGAAGTCGTCGGACTTGCTCTCCACTTGATCGGTATCTGCCTTCACATCTACCATGGGGTTGAGGAACTGCGCCCGCACCAGGGACGCTTGGGCCCGATTCTGACCATCTGCATCCACCGGGATCAGAAACTGAGCTCGTCTGGATTCCTCAGTGACCTGAACGTGCAGGAAAGTGGATACAAGGGGTTATATTCCCAGCTGTGCACATGCACGTTCCTTATTGCTGTTGGACTAGGGATTGTTTAACTGTGCAAGAGTGGAAGAGGAATTAGGAACGTGTACCTGTTCATGGTCCAAGAGAGTCAATCCCTTCACTCCAGCCAGAATAAGGTTCTTTGCCACCTCAGCACCAAGACCTCTGAGTCCAACAAGAAGGACTCGGGACCCCCTCAGCCTGACATGGACAACCTACGTATTACTATTCATACGCAACACAAACAACCTTCATATTCTTATTTAAATATACGTTTTATAACAGATTTCCAAATCATTTATGACAAATAATCTTAAATATAACGCAAGTGAAGGGGCAGTAAACTCATCCATCAGCTCGGTGAGCTTATTAACTCCAGCCATCAATCATGTAGAGACCACAGCGATACTTCACAGCCGGTTAAGTGGATTCATTTCACATCAGTGTGTTATTACAGTCGTACTGTACGTTAACGCGGTGCTACAGGGGGGATCGTGTGTGTATGGATGAGCAGGCCGGACTCCTGCTGGCCAGGCGGGCTAACGTGATCGGGCTAACGTGATCGTGCTCCCACCTCTTTTGTGCGTCCAGACCCCACAGGCGAATCTGCCGGTCATACTGGGCAGCTTCCTCCTCCGTGATAACATTGTCCTCCTTTTCGATCATGTCAATCATTTCTAAATATTTTAAAATATATATATCGTCACAAATGCCGCAGGAAAAAAACGCCGTATTAAAGAACTTCCTCAGATTTTGACGACGTCCATTCAAAGCAAGAGAAAAGTCCCGCTTGGTCCGATTCAAAAAGGCGCATGATGATGACGTGAGGGCGCGCGCGCGCGACCGCGGACAACAAAGGGCTTTAGTTACATGAACCCGGGTTGACACGATGACAAAAGCACAGTCAAACTTTACTTTTAGTTCGCATTTTACAGCCATTAGCCGATGTTCCTTTGTGGGTTGCGAAATAACGTTTCAAAAGTCTAGGCTGCACCCTTGGGTCATAACAATAGCATACCCGTGGGTATGTTGACAACCGTGTTTATATACGTTGTAAACTAGAGTATTCTCCCTAAGTTGACTTCTTGGCCAATGTAGTGGTCAGGACAGCAAACATTAGTGAGCTGTTTTCTTTCTTTCTCGTTTGACTCATTCAGGCCTGTGACGCTCTGGTGCAAACAGATTAAAATACAATGTGTGTGTGTACATATTTTGAATGTAGGCCTACTCAAGAACACACTTTGAGTTGATGAATTCGTTTTAATTCATTACCGTAATACAAAATACGCAAAAAGTTCAAAACGTCTGTGCAATCATCCACGGCACAGGACAGCAAATTGCTTCAGACAGGAATGTGGGCAGTTAGCAACAAAGTTATAAATTATAATATCCCTGACAATACAGGAAAAGCAAACTATACCTACAAATATGATTACTTTTATACTACAATCGGATTGTTTTAATAACATTTCTGTAGGTGAAGCCCAAAGGCATGGATACAATGCCAAAGGTGTGAAAGTATATTTTTTAAAAAGATAGTGGGGAGATAGTGGACTTCAGTTATTAGGCAGTCACACTCATCAGGAAGAAATGTCTACACTGGATCTGCTCAACAGTGGGGCTTAAGATCTCAGTCATGGACCAGTGGACCAGCTCCTTTGGATGTATCAGGATAGCAGCAATGGTGTTTGCAGTCTCTGAATCAATCTGTGGTGGTGAAGCAGGATCTTAGTCCTAGAACTAAGCTTTCTGTGTACTGGGTCAGTCTACTTCACTATCCTCACCTGTGGTCATGATATATGTTTAGTGACCAAAAGAACAATGTTGCAAATACCAGTGGTAGTACAATTTTGCAATAAGGTGCGGTGTTGTGAAATCTGGGGCGGCCAGAGTAGATCTACTGCTCCGCAACCTTGAGAGGACCTATTTGAGGTGATTTTAGCATCTCATAAGAATTCCCCCCTGGTAGGTGCCCCCTACAGCTGCTCCAAGCAGCTCCAACTGGAGGCAGGGCTGATCTTTTCAGTTCAGGTTACCTAGACATGTTTACCTAGTAATGTTTGATAACTTAGTAAGCCTGCAAATGTCTTATTTCATAGCCTCAGAGAGTGCACAAGCTTATGCAAAGTGCATAGTAAACAATGTCGGGTTTGAGGAGTTGAGTAAATGTGTGAACAGTGTGAGAGACGGGGTTGTGAAAAGGTCATGCCGTCAAACATAGCTTTTTGTAAACAGAACCAACAAGACTCCAACAAACAAAATATTATATTATTGATTTTTCAGGTATTTCCACAACTACCTACAATATCTTTTCTAGTCAAATTACTTTCAAAATTAACACATGATAAAATATATATAATATATTAAATATTAATAATTAAAAATAATTGGGTAAGGAAAAAATGAGTAGCTAACGGTCTGAATAATTACAATAGCCTGCTTTATTGGTCGTATCCAAGGCAACTCCGTTTAGAGCGCGTTAAATTTGACGCCACCCCCTTTTGCGTTCCCTTCGAATGTTTATCGGCCTTTTCCGCTATGACGTCACGTTCGGGTAGCTCCGCCCCTTCTCCTCGGAGAAGAATCGCCGCCATTTTGAGCGAGCGAGTTTCATTTCACATCGCCACTGTAAGGACGGAGAGAACTTCAGGAACGTTTCAGCATGTTTCTCTTTTAAAACTGTTAATGGGAATTAACTGCTATGAACTGAAACTCTTCCTAAAAAATCAATCAACAAGTAGATCAAAGTCAAGTAACGCATAAGCCAGTCGATTTTTTCGCACTGAATGTAGTACGTTAGAGGAAATGGCTGTGGAAAGCATGACTGTCCATCCAAACTCCCCAACAGCCAACCACGAACACAACAGCCTTCTCACTGATGAAAGGTCGAGTAATATCATATTTCTATCCAACTATTTATTTATCCTTTGCTTCTTTTTTTTTAAACACAAAAAAGCATGGGTATTCTTTTGCTTTTTTTCTTTCAAAAGGGATTAAAAAGTCGACTTCCTTTTTTCTGGGAAAACAAGGTAACGAACGCCATCTTGAGACGTTGCAGTCTGGAAGGTCATTACCCGAATCAGGGACATGTTGAAAAGTTACCAGAATTTACCAAAAAAAAATTACCACTCACGGTGCGAAGCTCTTGCCTTCATCGGGGGACTAAATGGCCACCGTGCAAAGAACATTGATCACGTAACTCAGTCTTCCTCACAAGAACCAAAAAATGGTCGACAGAGAGAGTGAGAGTAAAACGCCAGCTAGTTCATTCCACTATCAGCGAGCTACAGTTTATTAATCGAATTTTAGTTACTTTTAATTTAATTCACTTTTACTTTTTCCTTCCCTCAGAACAGCAGCCTGTGTGAGTGTTTTTTGAGTTCGTGACGAGCTTTCACGGGGCGGCTGAGGTGAAGTCCCCCTCGCCGTGTCGTTAGTCGTGTGTGCTATCTTGAGCTAGCGTCGCGTAGCCAGGGCTAAAGCTAACGTTAGCCGACGGACTTGTCAAAAAAAATGCACAAAGTAACGACAAAAAACCAACAAAACGACTCTGACTCTTTTAATAGTGCGGTTTAGCCACGTTAGCGAGCGGCTGGCCGCGTCCTGTGGGTGGCTAACGGTAGCCGGGGGGGTTTCTTGTTCGGCCCGACACACTTCTTCATTTGAGGAGACGTCGGTGCTTTAACCACGAAAACGCGTTACCGACGGTCGCGGTTTCCCGGGACGAACCGTAAAGTCTGATTTAGATAAATCTTAAGTTTTTTAATCATTATATAATTTGGCCGACTCGTGCTAATGCTAAATTATACGTTAGCATTTAACTAGCGAGCTAACTAGCCATCGAAGTGCGTAGCTAAGCTAAGTAGCTAGCCGAGTAGCTAATGAGTTACGCACTATTTTTCCCCCCACTGGCCAAGGCCCTAAGAAGTGTTGATTTGCGTAGTATTTTCAGACATTAACGTTCAGATTTAAATAAGAATATTTGCATAATATGGAGACAATCGAAAGCAAAGCTAAATTCAAAAGTAAGTTTTATTTTTTTAGCAAAATTAATTGGCTATCTTGTATGTTGTATTGATCATCAAACAATATTTCCCCCCATTTTGTTTTTACTTTTCAATTTCTAAAAAAGTTTTTCCCCTACAAGCAAAAAGTAGGTAACTAGCCATCTTTTTTCCCCCTCCCTAGTGCTTCCTTGTGGTGTATTTTAGGTGCCCTACTTTATGTAAACTCAACATCAAGTTACGTTTAAGTTACACATATCTGTATATCTTTCTGTGTATATATAGCTATATGGAAACTGAAAACTATTTAAAACTCCTATTACGTTAGACCGGTTTCTCCAGTTTCAGGAGAAGCATGTATTTTCACAAACACCCTCTTGGTTCAGTGCTTTCCCAAAGTCTCAAAAGCATTCAAGGTCCTAAAAGTAAAGAAAAACACCAGTTTCACAATTTCACTGATTCCCAAATCTTGTGATTTTACACCCAATGCATTACTTATCACCCCTTAATTGCAACATGAGATCCATAACAATGGAGAAATGTTTAGTTCTGTGGCTTTTGAAAGGTAGTATGGATATGTTCAGTTCCTAGAATTGTAGAGGCCATAGATTCAGTTGCTCTGTATAGTTGCAGTAGTCCTTGTGTCTGGTTTGATTAGTGTTGCTCTTATCATTGCATGAAAATGTGAACGTACTATATCAGAACATGCCTTAATTCTCTAAATCGATTATTCATACTTTTTTGTTAGGGTGACCTTATTCCAAGCTTCTCACTCAAGAGTTAACTGCATGATAAGAGATCCTAAATTGTCCTCTCATTACTTACATTAATGTCACAATGACATTTTTATGTTAAATGCAATTATGTTCAAATATCTAACAGTATAGATTTTCAGCTCACTATAGGACCAAGCACACAATTTAGCTAAATCTTCATAACATTTCCTTTGAGTTACTTTAAAATCGAACACTTTAAAATTGTTCAGTTCACAGCAGGCTTTAGGCAGCCAGAGCTATAGGACGGCACAATCAGCACAGTACAGGCAACCTCACAGGCAAAGACAGTTATCGGGAGAGGTGTGGATTTATTTGTGGCAGCAAACGTTTGAATACCTTATCATTTTCATACAGTTGTAATTCAAACAAGGCATATTGGACTGATTGGAGTATTGTATGACGTAAAAAGTATCAAGTTTCAGGTCTTAGGAATGGAGGTGTGTGTATAAAGTTGCCATGTCCTTGACTACAGTGACAAATACAAAAAGTTTCTAAAATACAAGAAGCTGGTTTCTTCAGCTCCCCAGTGACAAGGGTGAACAGACAGGGGATTGTAGTTAATAGAAGTTAAGTATTTGAGAATTACTTCTTTTGTTTGTTGTCCTAGTTGCCCGCTACGTTACTGAGCTAGTTATTCTTATTGATAAGACTTTAATAGGTCTGTCAAATAATAGTTCAGTGACACATTTACTTGAATGACTAGTGTTAATAAAATGGAAATCAGTTTTGGGTGTAGCAGATATTCAGTGCCTACGTGGTAATGTATTATTTAGGCCAACGTTTCAGAAGAGCAGACATGGTTGAGCTTATTCAGAAGTTATCTGAACGTTTCTTAGAGGTGATATGACACAGTTGTGTCACAGAACTAGTCCATATCCACATCAGACCGAATTCTGTAGTGACAGGATCACTCTTTCCTACCGAGACAAACACTTTCATATTTGCTTCTGGATTGTTTAACGGTGATCAGTATTACAAGGATAGTCTGCAGTTGCGATTTGTGATTAGCTTAAGGTGGTGTGAATATTTTCAATACCACGTATGCTTTTGTATTTTACTTCTTAGCTTTATATTTAAGAGAAACATTTGTATGTACTGTTCCTCAGGGTGTTATCATGTAGGATATTGGACACTCCCAATGTGGCATAACCAAACTGGTACATTGCATCATTCAACACACAGACTAGATGGACAGACAGATCTTCGAACTATTACAAATCTGTGCCAATCTGGTGCAGCCCTGAAAGCTGAAGGAAAAGTTTCCAGTAGTATAGCTTTGCTACTTTTATTGGGTCTATACCTTTGCTGCAGTTGTATTTTCTACAGGTTTCCAGACTGCGAATCCCGTTTCAGGAATCTGAGACGTGCCCTCGTCAGTCTGGTCTTTGCATATTGTTCAGTAAAGCATTAAGTCCTTCTAGTCTTTGGAGAGAGGACCAGCATTTGTGGCTGTTAATGTGTGATGGCACTGCTCTGGATTCTCTACACTGTGAGATAAATAGGACTTTTAGTAAACTAGTGTCACACAACTTTGTAGTAAATGTTTCACTCAGGGAAAATCCTGTTCTTGCGCAGTCAAAAGTCATCACATCAGGGTAGTCTGAGCCAACCCAATAACATCCTGTTAGCACAAGCTGACAAAATGCAAATTACAGTACGTGTCAGGTATGACAAAAAGGACCCTTAATCAGACCCTTAAACTAACCGAAACATAATCATGTGTGCAAAACCACTTTAATACACTTATGTCCATGGTTCAGGTATCTGTTATTTCCTGGGACAGTGTTTAATATCTTATATGTGCTTTTTCCCTCTTCTTATAAGAGTTGTGCTTCAGTTTAGTGATTGTCCAGCTGTGTGTGTGTGTGCGTCTTCCAGGCGGGATGAAGAGGAGCTGGAAGAGGGTGAGCTGGAGGACGATGGAGGAGAGGTGGAGGTGCCCAGCGCTGAGGGTCCAGAGGTGGAGGAGAAGCCCCGGCGGAGCAAGGAGCGTCACGGCAGCGACTCGGACGAGGACAAGAGCCACCGCCGCAAGAGGAAGAGGAGGAGGGAGCGTGAGCGGGAGAAGGAGAAACGGAGGTCCAAAAAGAGGCGCAAATCGAAACACAAGGTATTGAGCCGGGTGGCTGGTGCGCCACGCGTTGGAGTAGGTCCGCTGTGTATGTGTGTGTGTGTCGGTCTGCAGCGTTGTTAAAGTCTGTTTTGTGTGTGTTACAGCGGCATGCCTCGTCCAGCGATGATCATTCGGACTTCAGCGACGACTCGGACTACAGTCCCAGTGAGAAGAGGAAATACCGTGAATACAGCCCTCAGTACCCACCCTCAGTGAGTCAACTACTTTGCTTATTTTTAATTTTTTTACTAATGTAATCCCCTTAATTGTTTAAAATTTTCCTGTCAAGTCGTCGTAGATGTCAAAGCAGCGGAAGCCTCTTCTTTCCAGTTGGCTGGGGCCTTGACGGTGATCTTTGTGTTTCAGTCTCACGGAGGCTACCCCCCTCCTCCCCCTCCTCCCCCTCCCGGCCATGGGGGTCCCCTGCCGAAGAAGGGCAACTACATGAAGATGGACAAACAGGGCTACGGCTACGACGAGTACGATGAAGACAACTACGAGGGCGAGGAGGACGAGGACATGGTCGAAGACGACTACGACGACTTCGCCAAGGAGCTTAACCAGTACCGCAAGGCCAAAGAGGGTGGTGGAGGTGGTGGAGGGCCACCGGGCGGCCAGCGTGGCAGAGGTAACCATCCGCCCTCCTGGAAAGACACGAATGCCTCTCGCGTGCCATCCAGAGGACGAGCTCCTGTGGGTAAAGCGGGCGGTTTTGAGTGCTGATTGTTTTGACGTTAAACCCCCCCCCCCCCCCTCCACAGGTGGTAAAGGGCGAATGAAGAACCAGAGGGGGCGTGGCAGAGGAGGCATGAGGGGTCGTGGAGGTCGAGGAGGAAACAGAGGAAGAGGACGAGGGAAGATGGGAGTAGAGAACGATGAAGGAGATGGCATGTACGGAGATGATATGGAGGTTGGTTCCAGCTCGCCAATTAACATGTTTACAGATGACCGACTTAGGCTGTTTTTATTCTTACTTTGATAAGTTCACAAATTTCGAGGTTTTTGAAATTTGCAATTGTACTTCACAGTATGGTGAGGATGACTATGACAACATGGGGGATGATGATTATGATGATTACTCAAAAGAACTTAACCAGTATAGGAAATCCAAGGACCGAGGGCGTGGTGAGCTTTAAAAATTAATTTCCGAACAGTAAGTTGCTGAATTGGTTCTAGAGAGCATGTTTATTCAAAGTCTCTTGTCTATTTGTAGGTGGTAAAGGAGGGCGGGGTCGTGGGCGGGGCAAAGGAGGGAGAGGCATGAACCGGGGCAGAGGGAGGAATCGAGGGAGGGGCCGCGGAGGAGACCAATGCCACGACGAAGACAATAACGGTGATATGGACGCGACGGTAAGAACCAGAATTGGTCCACAGTACATTAAAGCAGATGCACTCGACTGCATAGTTCAGTAAATGTTTGTGGGAACATTTGAATGCCATTTCAACTTGGAAACTGAGACAGCTTTCTGAGTTTGTAAGCCGTTCCTGCTCTTTTTGAGATTAGATAATGTTATCCTGGCTGCCTGGCTTGTGTATGTTGAGGGCAGTGCGTGAACAGCAGGGCAGCTGTTTAAAGTCCAGTGTGGCAGCAGTTAAAAGTCCAGTGTGGCAGCAGTTAAATTCGTGTGGCAGCTGTTAAAGTCCAGTGTGGCAGCTGTTGCTCTAGTCCATCCACCTTTCAGAACAGCAGGTGATGAGTCGGTCTCCCTGTGTGTTGTGTAGGATGGGTGTGGCGGCCAGAGGAAACACGACCAGGATAAGCACGGCCAGGACAAGAAGGGCAAAGCCATCTGCAAGTACTACATCGAGGGCCGCTGCACATGGGTAAGGATTCAGACACACTGCGCGTCATTTTATCGTCGTTTTTAAATTCATTATGCAGGGGCTTTGTTGGCAAATAATGGTTTCTTTCTACTCTAATATAGGTCAGTGTATTAAATGAGATCAATTAGACTAATCCCCAATAATGAGTGTTTACCAGTGATGCTAACTACTGTGGTTATTGTTGCCTGTGATCAACAGGGCGAGCACTGTAACTTCAGCCACGACATCGAGCTGCCCAAGAAGAAAGAACTGTGCAAGTTTTACATCACTGGCTTCTGTGCCCGGGCGGAGAACTGCCCCTACATGCATGATATCCTGCCCTGTTTGGTTTTCATTCACCATTTCACTCACTCATTATGAACTGTACCATTTGCTAGTAGACTAACCAAAATCGTTGATATAGTGATGAAACAAAAAAATGTCGTAAGTTGCTCTTGTGGTTCTGGTCTCAGTAGCTGACCCTCAGATTGGTGTAGAATATTCCTTGACTCGACAGCACGGGACTTCCCATGCAAGCTGTTCCACACCACAGGCAACTGTGTGAACGGAGACGACTGCATGTTCTCCCACGAGCCTCTCACAGACGACACAAAAGAACTCCTGGACAAGGTGAGGCGCCCCCTCTGGTGGCGAACGTGCGTCGCGTGTGTCGCCCTCGTTCCTCGTGTCTGCCCCCTTCCCCATGCTGAGTGCTTCCCTGTTTTTGTAGATGCTCGCTGAGGACGCGGAGGCTGGTGCCGAGGACGAGAAGGAAGTGGAGGAGCTGAAAAAGCAGGGCATCAATCCCTTACCCAAACCCCCGCCTGGGGTGGGCCTCCTCCCCACGCCGCCTAGACCAGGCCCCCCTGATTCCTCTACCCCCATGGACTTTGGCATGACCGGGCCCCCGCCACCGGGCAGCATGCCCCCTAACGGGCCTCTGTGTCCCGGCTCTGGACCTCCACCCGGGCCCGGGCCTGGACCAGGACCGGGACCGGGACCCTGCCCTGGACCTCCAGCACCTTGCCCAGATGGAGGGTCCTTCCAGGGATCTCCAAACCCCAACGGTCCACCTCCACAAGCCCTGGGTCCTCCACCTCCCTGTGGGGGCAACATGGGCAAGAAGATCCCGTCCCTGTTTGAGATTGTGGTGAAACCCACCGGACAGCTGGCACAGAAGTTGGGTGTCAGGTAGGTCCTCGCTCCTTTCTTACGGCCTTGGGCCAGTTGCACGTTTCGTCGTCTTTTTCGTGACCTGTACATACGTGGTTTGTAAATTCCTGCTGGTCGACACTTTTAGAAAATGACCTACCACTCAAATTTGTTGTCTATGCAGATGTCCGAACACTGGAGCTGCTGCAGCAGGCACTGCAGGACCCTCGGGTCCCCCCCCAGGACCACCTGGTGCCCCTCATTTCCCTGGTCCAGTGCCACCTGGACACATGGGGCCCAATGGACCTCATGACATGCCACCCATGGGTTCACCGAACATGAACCAGGGGCCCCCGACAATGATGCCGAACTTTGGCCCAGGAGAGGGGCCTCCCAACCCGCCCATGATGCCCCCGGGCACTGGCCCCGGTCGCAATTTTTACGACAATTTCTACCAGCAGCAGCAAAGCGTCGGAAAGGAAGGGGGAGGCCCAGAGGGTGAGCTGATCTTCTGGGGGATAGCCGTGCAGACAACCGCACCATTGCTTATTCCAAATTGACTGTACCGCTAAGTGTTGCATTGTGCAAACTGGGGTGTTTAATTGATGAGTCTTACTGTGTACATTTCTTCAGTATTTGATGTTTACTTTCTGCCTCTGGTCATAGGTGAACTACAAGGCTACAAGGCAGCTAGTGGAAACTTTAGTGATCAGTCCTCAGGGAACCAGAGCTCTGGGAACATGGAGGGCCCGGCCAATGGGGGCTCGGCGAACCAGTCTGGGATAACGGTCCCAGACTTCCTGCCCCCAGCTCAACGTGTGCTGTTCATGAGGATACAACAGAAGCAGCAGGAAGAGGAGGAGCGAGCCAGGAGACTTGCCGAAGGAGGCACAGAGAGGGATAACGAAGGTACAGCCAACCCACGTCAGGTCCCACCACAATGCAAAATACTACGCAGATATGTCAAACCTCCCTCAAACGCCGTTAAAGCAGCGCTGGTGTTGTAGACTGAAAAAGTGCATAACAAAAGTATGCAGCAACGTACGTGTCTCCCTAAAATGTTTCAGTTGCCCAAAGGGTGTTAATTTCGTCACATTTAATCAAAGATTTTCCCTCTTAAGCCTGTTTGAGGCATGCGTGTTGAAGTGGAGTTGGCTTATTATTGGTGCTTTCTGATCCTCACACATACTTTTAACGTTTACCTATGGTCCACATTGTTATTATACATGTGATTAACAAAAAAACTGGTATATACACAAAAATACGTTTTTTGATTTAGTTTTGAAGAGGCTGCTCTTGGTCAGGAAGCCCTTGCAGCTGCTGCCTCTGTTTTAGATGGACAGCCTTAAATTGGATCTTCAAATTCTTATTAAGCGTTCTGTTGCCTCTTTTGTATTCCAGGTGATTCTGCAAATTGGTATTCCAGTGAAGATGAGGATGGTGGTGGCAGCGTCACATCGATCCTGAAAACCTTACGGCAGCAGAGTCAAACGCAGGGTCCCCTGAAGGCCGAGAGTGCCCCCAGTGACCCTCGGCTGCAGAAGGCCTCGCCGGCCCAGACGCCCAGCAGGCCTGCGGACCCCAGACTGGCACGTGACCCTCGACTGGCGCGTGCCACAGACTCCTCTCAGACCCCCGAGCACAACCCCTCTTCCTCGCCCTCCCCATCCGCCCCCGCCGACCCCCGCCTCGCCCGGCAGGCCGCCGCGCCCCCCAAACCTGAGCCTCCGCTTGTGTACAAGCCCCCCCCTCTGGTCTCGGCCCCTACTGAGGAAGAGGAGGGGGAGAGGATGCTGAGGGACAAGCCTGTGCCCATCCCTCTGGATCCGCTGATGGGCATGGCCCTCCGTGACCCCCGCTCTCAGCTCCAGCAGTTCAGTCACATCAAGAAGGACGTGGTGCTGAGCAAGCCTTCCTTCGCCAAGGTGGTGTTGTGGAGTCCCGAAGACCTCATCCCCGTCCCCATCCCCAAGCAGGACTTCCTCCCGCTGCCGCCCGGCATCCCGCCGGTCGCCTCCATAGACCCGCGGCTGTCGCGTGCCCAGCAGCAGATCCACACGGCCATGCCCACCGCCATGCCTGCCTCGGCCCCGCCCCCCGAGCAGACCGGCCAATCCTCCTCATCCTCCTCCTCCCTCCCGGACTTTGAGCTGCTCTCTCGTATCCTCAAGACCGTTAATGCCACCTCGTCGGGCCCCGCTCAGTCCACGCCGGCGCCAGCTCTCCCCGCATCCGTCCCCGCCGAGAAGCCTGCGGACCCCCGCGTGACCCGCAAGGCCGCGGCTGACCCGCGGCTTCAGCCGCAGAAATCCGCCATGAAACCCTCGGAACCTCCGGCTCTGCCGGTTTCGGCGTCGGCGCCCGGCCCCCCTGCTCCGCCCCCTCCGGCGCCCACGATCGCGCCCTACGACCCGCGGCTGCTTTCGGCAGGAGGGGCCGGTCGAGGCGTGGGGGGCGGCAGCGCCGGTGCCAGCAGTAGTGTTCTGAGCAGCATCAGCCTGTACGACCCGCGCACACAAGGCTCGGACAAACCGGAAAGCTCGGAGGCCTCCGCCCCGCCCGCCGAGCCCAAACCCACGGACGCTGCCTCCGCCCCGGCCAAACCCAAAACAAAGGAGCCGCTGTTCGTCCGTAAGTCCGCGCTGGATCAGCCTGAGCCGGAAAAGGGCACCGGCGATCAGACCACGGACCGATACAACAGCTACAACCGGCCTCGACCCAAGCCCTCGCCGTCCCCCGGCGTGGCCGCCTCCGGAGCCCCCACGCCCGGCCCGCCCTCCCAGTCTGGCCAGGGCGGCTCCGTCTCTGCGGAACAGCCGGCGGGTGTCCACAACCTCCCCGTGTCCACGCTCTTCAGCGTGGTCAAGCAGGCCGGCAAGCCCGGCGGCACGGGCAGCCCGTTTGGCGGCAGCAGCCCCGCCCAGCCGGACGCAGCCGAGCAGGACAGTGCCTCGCTCAAGGACGTTTTCAAAGGCTTCGACCCCACCGCCTCCCCCTTCTGTCAGTGAACTCCGAAATCGAGCTTTGCAGCCGTACGGCTTTGCGATCGCTCTGCCTCAGTGATGCCCAGGAGAGTCCCACTGCAACACCACGTACCTGCGTCACAGTATTCACAGAGACGTTTCTAAGGACTTGGGACGGGTTGGAAAGGAAAACGACGAGGATATATGATTTTGGGAGGGGGGATAGCTATAAAATATGTCTATTTTAAAACCAAATGAGAAAACATTTAAGATGTGTTCATTTTAAATTCTTCTCAAAGTGTAAGAATAAATCTGGGCTTTCGAAAGGACATGTGTTTTCATTAGTCTGCGGCCTGCTGCCGTGGGCTCTGGTTTAGTGATCTAGCTGGAAGGTGACCCGTACACACTGCCATAGAGCACTCCCAGCCCTTCTCTGTGGCGACCCCCAATGGCGTAGCCATCTTGCACGGGCAGGTTGGTTCCCCTCTCCCCTATGGTCAGCTCTCATCAGGACGAGCCCATGGGAGCACGCACTGCCTCCCCTGCGCTTTAACTGGACAATGTTGGCAACGTCGCGTTTCTGCATTTTGTCCTGTCGGCGATTTTGCTTGTTTTAAACTGTTTTAGCTCTCCAGTGGTCTGTGCCCGGGTCGGTCCAGGCCCTTCTGTTGTTTATTTTTTTCCTCTTTTCTTTTATAAAGGCCATTCGTGGGCACCTCTCTCGTGCTTGGGGTTCTCAGGTCCTACTCCGAGTAACACAACTGTATAACCCGAAAACCCTGTTAAGTGTTTGTCACGTGAAATTTTAATTTATTTTTTATACTTATGAGAAATCTGGTTTTTCTTTGTCCACATTGTAGTTGAAACGAATCATTCTATATACATATTTGTACAGTATATAAATATTTTTTTCCCATCTGCAGTGTAAATGGACTTGATATACGGGAGCTGAAGAGTGAGAGATGATTATGTAATACGTTTGTCTCTCAGTAAAAAGACTTCTTTCCGCCTTGCCCCGGAACAAGCGACTTTTCATGAGGACAACATAAGCAAATCAACTTTTTTTTTTGTTTTTATTTGTTTAGGTTTGCCCTTGGGGGGGAAAAACTGCTTTGTATATTGAAAAGTGTCCATATTTGACAAGAGGTAACATTTTGTAACCGTTCAATGTAGGTAAGGTTGTGAAGTGTTGAATAAAGGCAGCATCAGATTGAACACGAGGAAGGCCTGGGACTCTGATACTTGTGTAATAAGGCTAAGAATGGTTGTGATGATTCCTCGTAGCTGTCTTTAATCTGACAGTTTTCTCTCCCTCTCTCTTTGACCCATATATGACTCATCTTCCACTTTCCTGGGCATGTGTTCTCCCATCCGGATCATGGGTTACTCATCATGCTATTCATGTCCATCACAATTTCCCAGCAGTAATCTGTGCATCAAGACCAATCACAATGACCGATCTGACTTCAAAACAAAGAAGTTCCTCAATCAAGTTTTCTTTGGCATTGATTCATTTGCTAAGAAACGCCTTTTGACTTGCTTCTCGTACACCATGATTGAGAAATCTTCCCAGTTCTAGCCACTTTATATTGGCCAGATCAGTCAAAAAGCATCTGGTCAGTCTATATTTTGATCATTAACTATAGGAAGGTTTGTTGTAAAAACCAAAGTAGTTTTGAGTTTCTTTTGCATGCAATATATATTGAATACTAATGTATTCAAAGCCTATCAACACCCTGGACTACTCTATATTTGCCTGCTTCAGATTATGAGGGAGTGATCGTTTTAAGCAGAGGGGAATTTGCCTGGAATAAAGAAAAACAGCTAAATTTGTTTTATGAGCATATAAAGTGTTTTGGTTGTTTTCCTTTGTTCAAAACTCCAGAACTGTAATTGTCTAGCACGCAAGGCTTTTTTTTTTCCTGAATTGAGCTTGTGCCACAGTCTGAGTATTTTCCTTTCATTCCTGATTTAAAGGTACTGAGCAGAGCCTTCACAAGATTTCTCTGGTATTTATTTTTACCCATAATCCTCTTAAGGCAACGTGACACAGAGGGAAGTCTCGAGTATATTTAGCATTCTTGATCTTCTTACAGTTGAACTGGGTCAGCCCCTTTTACTTACAGTGGTAGTGTTTGAGAAGCGTTGCTGTCTTTTTTCTCATTTGATGCTAATTATCTATCTCCAGATTTGCAGATCCTTCTAAAGAATGCTTTTAAAGAGTCTAAAATTGTTTTAGATGCTTTGAAAGTTTGATTAACTTTATTCAGTGCTATAGGGCCATGTGATGACACAAAATCCAAATATTTATAACACGCACTCTGTGCCTAATGTCCATCACTCTCAGTGTGGATTAGAAAGAAGCTTCTCTGTCCTGTATCTGTGTACAACAGCATCATTTGGACCAAACCTGATGAGTGCGGTGTGTGGGAGATTTGGGATTTTTATACATTTACAATAATGCAACATGCGCTGGTTTTCTGGACCCAAATGATAAACCTAATCACTGAGTAAAATCGATTTTCTAAGGAAGGGTGAAATGGTCTCCCATGAGCGGTGAAATGTAATCAGGGGCTAAACGCTCTCTGGGTCTCTAAATTCAGTCTCGTACATCTTGCCAAATGTCTTTAACCGTCCTGTTTGTGCCTCCCGTGCAACCTCAGCCCTGACCTCCCCCGTCCCTCCCCACCCCGTTTCCTGCTGTTTGAGGAGTTCCACCCTCTCTGCCTGCTCCCTTCTCCTCCTTCCTGAGAAGATTCCTTTCTGCAGCAGTAGAACAGAGACTCCGTGTCTGTTCAGGAAGCCTGAAAACAAACCGTGGCTTCGTTTGGTGGGAATAAACCCCAGTACACGGTGAACTGGGCCACTGAGTGGAGTCTATCTTAATGTAAGGTGGTGGTCTGCTCCCATTTCACCATTGAGATGACAAATTGAATTGGACAAATGTATGAAAGCTTATGCAATGTTATGTTCATGCTTGAAAATTACTAAAAAATAATAGTGAAATGCTGACTGTAAAGGTTCTCCAATATCATAATTTAAACAAAGATTATAAGATTTTAAGGACAGTTTAAAAGAGTTTTAAGTACTTTGGCCTCCACTTTAGGTGTCGGACACTAAGATTGTGGTGGCGACCAGAACTTACTAAAGTGTACTGCGCATATTTTGTAGAGAAGCCTTGGAGATCTAGCCAGCGCAGAGCCTTGGGGAGAACGCAGAATAAGAACTATTAGTTGCTACATGACATTTAAAACGATTCCCTTTTCCCACAATATGTCTTACTATATGGACTCACTTCCCCCCCCCACCACGTTGTCTCCTGGGAACTGTCTGTGTTAAATGGACCATGAGTTCTGCTAGTTTCTTTTCCTGTTCAGATGTGGCTTTTCCCAGGTCCTCTGTGATTGTGACGCTGTAGTCGCACTTTCGGGGGAGCAAGCTGACTCTAACCAATTATTAGCCAAAGTGGTATGATCTGTGAGTGGGCTGGATTCAGTGTATCCTTGTGTTAACCTTCTTGTCCGGCTCATTGTGTTGTTCTATTTCTGTGTGTTTTGTTGTGTACCCTCATCCGGTGCCCAGCAAGGCTGAGTTTAGCACTAAGGAAGGGTGAAGGATGGCTTGTGGGATGAATGTCTGATAAATTCCCAGAATCCAACTCTGTCAGAAACGGTCTGTGTAGGGATCACATGTCTGCCAGGGGTTAAGATGTTTACAGCATCCTCACACCAATAATTGTATCCCTCATTATCCGCGATATTATAATTTGTAAAGAAGAGTTTACCACCATTTAAAAACGGAATAGACAGATGAAGAGGAAATGTAGAAACATTTGAATATGTGATCAGGCAGTCATGGCCTGGCGGTTAGGGAACTGGTCTTGTGACCGGAGGGTCGTGGGTTCGATTCCCAGACAGGCCATGACTAAGGTGCCCTTGAGCAAGGCACCTAACCCCAACTGCTCCCCGGGCGCCGGGCTAGGGCTGCCCACTGCTCTGGGCACGTGTGATCCACAGCCCCCTAGTAATCACTAGTGTGTGTGTGTGTGTTCTGACTGCACAGATGGGTTAAAAGCGGAGGACAAATTTCGATTGGGGTGTAAAAAATCACAATTGACAAAATATGGCACATTTCATTTCAATGTTAGAGGAATAAATATGTTCTATGCCCCCTACATTATAGTGTGTTATATAGTCCTACAGAAGGGGGTTACAGATTCTATCTTCCACCTCTGGATGGTGTGACACCCTCTCCTGGTTCTGAGCCTCAGGCCTAACACCAACCACATGGTCCTGTTCACTGAATTCCCAGAATTCCTCCTGGTGAGGTCACTCTCCTTCTGCATGGTCACTTGTCCTACTGGGATTCTCCAGTTGAATACTCTGTTGCCAGTATACGTCAAGGCAGTCAAATCGACAAAGGCCCTTATTGAGGGCTTTATTCCAGCACGGCAGCGTTGTACGGGGGCGGATGTCCACCACGTCAAGGCCGACCAGCGGCTGGACCTGCTCCGGGTCGCCTTGGGTTTCCAATCTGACCTTCAGATTCTGGCAGTACAGGAAATGGAGAGCTTGAGCTAGGCTTAGTGGCTGACGAGCGAGAAAGAGTATTACTGTGTCTCCAACGCAATTTATGGGCTATTATTGATACCATGATGAATCTTAAGAAGTTGAAACTTAAGTTTGATTTTAGAACTTAGACTTTAGAATGAGACTGTAGTAGACTATTAATCTGACATAAACATCACTGTTCAACACCTGATCAGTAAAGATTTGAAAGAAATACTATTATGATATGAATTGGTGTGTCTTTCAGATAATCAGCGGTGTCAATTCCAGGTTCAGAAAGTAAAAGTCCTCACCAGGATTTTGCTCAGGCTTCCTGGATTGTGTTGATTCCACTAATTTTACCTGGTGGAATCCTGGTGAGGACTTTTACTTTCTGAACCTGGAATTGACACCTCTGCAGATAATAATAAACAATAAAACCTGATTGTTTTTTTCGGTGATATTTAATGGTCGTTTGTAAAGGACCATGAGTAGCCAAGATTCAGTCTGGTTTTGCTCGTATATGTCCAATTTTTAATCCAGATGACACGTTTGCACTTTGTAGCCTACAAATAATTCCTGGTTGTTTACCACCAGTTTTTTTGTCTCATTATGTTTTAAACACAAATAAACGTTTACGTATTGCTATTAGACGCTGCTTTAGACTCTTTGTATGGTCTATAAATGAAAAAGGCATGTTTGATTTGCCCTAACTTCACTGAGCAGACCTACAGCAGAGTGGAGTCGTGTGCTTAATTAGCTATAACCACAATGCCGTATCAGCAACGGAAAAAAAAACATGCAAGCACTTGTAATGCTACGACTGAGCAGTCTGAAATGAGACTAATTGCCAACATACTGTAGACAGACAGCTTCTGGTTAAGGGAAACCTATGACAGCTCCGTTTTCTATACACACAGGGTCCCCTCTCTCCACCCCCAGGGCAGGTCCAGCTTCTCTGCCCTCCTCAGAGCTCCCTCTCCTCGCCCCGTGGCTGGATCCTCACGTCTCATCTCCGTTAATCGGTTTACCTGCCCTGCTTACACCAATGCAAGCGTGGACTACTGAAACAAAGCAACACACATAAATAAAGGCAAGTACACTTACATATATGTGAATGTTTAATCAGATGTATTATAGTGTAACAATATTAAATATAGTAATTTGCTCGCTGTTTCAGTGTAAGAAGAAATCTTAGAATGAAAGACATCTGTTAAAGAGTCGCGAGTTCTGTTAAAAGTGTAACATGCGGACATTTGCCCCTCCAAAAACACCGATTACTCCGTTCAAAACCGTTATCCATCTGTGATCAGGAACAGATCGCTAACACAATTTAAACTTTTTAATTGTAACTGTAATTGTTATGTAAACACTGTTTTGTGATTTTATTAGAGAAAACTTTTTCTATTATACAGACATCTATAATATAGACTTATTATATTGGGAGAAGATGCTTAAATAAAGACTATAGCTACATACATATCATGTTAAAGATTCACTTTTAAATTATAATTAATTATTACATGTAATGATTACATTTAATCGTGGTAGGGATTGGGGTGTGTTTGTAGATCCACTTGATGGCTCAAATCCGGGAATTGGATGATCTCAGGAACTGCGTTTCCCTATTACATAAGAGATGTGTGTTGGTGTGACATAAACACAACTTGAACTGCTCTGAGTTGTGACCTGTAGGGTATAAATACAGAGGGCAGTCGGGTCCCCTTAAAATTCAGTCAAATTTCCTTTCAGATGGACAATTGTTGTAGGTCAACACTAAGCCAACGCATGCCTGTGCAGTATCTCCACCTCTAGGTCTTACTACACTTTTCGTTTTCTTTCAGAAACATTTTTCCAGCCTTACGAGGCATGAGTCAACAGACACACATTACTCCGTGTGCACGCTCAGATGGCGAAAACATATGGCCTGAGAAACACAGAGATAAAAAAGTAACCGCTGGTTTTAACGCATGGTGCACTGGAGAAGAGAGCACTCTTAAACATTCACAGTTTACCAGCGACCTTGGGGTGTGTCTGGCCTTCTTGGTCACCACAAATTGCTCCCCCACGGGCTTCCAGCTGAGTGTTTTTCCACAGCCAAAATGCCTCGCTGGGCAAAGGAGACAGACACACAGCGGAGCGGCAATTTATCAGTCTGGTCGTGTTGTCACGTATTTGTTAGGAGAGACTGCGAGTGGGAATCTCCACGTAGCTCATTTCTGACTGTTTGGTGTTTGAACTTTTCCCATTGTACCCCCAACAGCAATGTAGACTAAACAGTGGCACTTTTAATCTTGGGTTTGCATGCCTCTGCACAGTGATGTAAGCATAGCTTATAGACTAACATGAGACAGCACATCAGTGAGCAGGTGGAATTGGGGATAGAACCTGTTGTGCTACACAGCAATATTTCACCTCTGCAGTACATAGTTAAGAATCAGAGCATAATGTAATCAGAGCATTCTGTGTTTGTTCTGGAATATGGCTCATGTTTAGAGCAGGAGGGGAGTCTTCCATTGCGTAATAATGTCAATAAATTACAGAACACAGGCTTTTCAAATAAAGGAGCATAGAAGACCTTTACAATTAAGCACAGGTGTGGCCCAGATGCACAGTCACTGAACCTCGCTGAGAAACTCGCTCTCATTTATTTAAGTAATTCACATGGTTTTATCTAGCGCTATCAATCATGACATTGTACTGGATCAGTAAACGCATATCAATCAGGCTCTCACCACCTTACGGTGCAAACTAAACTAAATATTATGGTAACAGTATCTCTCTTTGTGACTATCCCACAAAGTCCAGTGATAACAGGGTATGTGGTCATAGGCTTAAAAGAGATATATGATTTTTTATTTTTTATTCTACATTTTTGTAAAAATATGAAGACTTTATTTGGCTTTCAGATAAATTTCTCATTAAATAGATCCACTTGCATCTCATTATTTCAATATTTATGATTTATATATATATATATAAATATATATATATAAGAAAACAAATAAACTAGTTTCACTTTTTCAACATAACTATTTTGGAGGTAAATTGACCTTTATTTTCCATGTGCCCCATAGGCCCGAACAACAGCTGTGCAGAAGTTCCTGGCCCACGGGGACCCACAGGAACACAGGCAGCCGGAAGAGCCATCTTCTTATAGCATCAAAAAATACAAACAAAACTGAAAAAGACGGAAATGGCCTCTTCACTTTTTAGAGCGCTTATAATCACCACTGCATTGTGTTACTACACTGAGCTCTAGAATCAGGGATAGTATAAGAGTTTTGACCAAAAGGGCTAAAAAGAACACACCACATTCAATATAATTATTTCTCAGTTTGATTAAAGACGGATAATTAAGAATCGGCCAATGGCAGGAAAAGGAGACGACCTTCTATAACTCCCTGACCTCACAGATTTATAATCACAACATCTATTAGCATTTATAACCCTGTATGCTGGGAACACAATGCCGGCCAAGACACCCATGTATTTAAAGCCCTCGCCACCGAAACGGGGCAAGACGTTGAGACTGAGGGACATGCTCTCTGCGAACATGATTAGCCCCCCGCTGGGGGACCTGCAGCACAGCGCCCACGTTGGGCCAGAAGGGGAGGGGGACATGTTTGGGGACGTTGGCTTCCTGCAAGGCAAACTGGACATGCTGCCTCCCCTCGCCCCCCCACTGCATTCTGGGACAGATGCAATGGGCCGGCGCCCCGACGGGGTGTGTGACGCAGAGCCCAAAGGCCTCCACCACAGCTACGCCTCCCGTGTCAGCTCATCTTTCCTCAAAAGCACGATCTCCATGCCTTCCTTCCTTTCTCCAGAGCAAGCTCCTCCCAAGCCCCCTCGCCTGCACTTGGGGGAGAACCCCTCCCATGGGCAGCAGAAACAGGAAGCGGAGGCAGACGTCACGGAGCCCTGCCAGGACCTCTCCCTGTCTGCCTCCATCCCCATCCTGAGACACCTCGCGCCGTCCACCGGGTCCTTCTCGGAGCCCTCGTCCGATGACTCCACGTCGGACTGCGGCAGCCCGCCAGATCCGGGCCGAGGATTGAGCCTGGACTCCGACGCAGGCCTGAGCAACGAAGACCTGCGCTGTGAGTTCATTGAGCCTCCAGCGTTCTCGCCCACGCTCTCGCCCGCCTCGTCATGCTCAGGGTTCTTCGCTACTCTGGATCTGGACCTGGGGCCATCCATCCTCCAGGACGTTCTTGGGATCATGGACCGTTACAAGAGCCCTGAGGAGCAGGGGAAGCTGTGAGTGGAGTAAAGGCCTCTGGGAACATAGTGGTCTGTGTATGACCTTGAACTTGCTAAGATCACACAAACTGGTAATACACATCTGACACTGTAAGAACGGGTCATGATGGAATGACTGCATACTGCAATCTTTACAATAGAACTGCCCGGGATGAAGATACTATAAAAAATATCCTTATGGTGATACGGTTGACATGCTTTATGGAGACCAAAAAAATTGTTGTTTGTTTGATCATGCGAATGACACGTTTCATTAAATCACCAAGAGATCACTAATCTGGAATGCACAACAGAATTTAAAAAAGTAATTGCAAAATGCAGCATTCTGCTGTATGAGTGTTGAAAAAACCAGCACTGTGATAACAATAAACAAACAAGATAAGGCCCATGAGATTATGACATGTCACTGTTAATAAACAAAGAAAAAAAACAACTGTTACTATGTTACGACTGATTTAAACAGGAGATGCAGAATCTTAAACAACCTTTTTTGTTTGGTTTGTACATTTACTTACATAAACAACATGGATGATAAAGAGACTGTGATTTTGGCTGCCTTAAGAAGATTGTATTTTGGAGCTGTATCTTAAAATGGGACAAAATAAATAATTATTGGCATTCTGTGGTCTTGCTAGGTTAAGAAAAATGTATCAGTGTAACTAGCTTATGAACTGAGTCAATGATGTCCATATTCATAGAATGCCTATAAATTCAAATACCAAAAACCATTATTAACAAAGGTTGCTTTTACTTTATTTTTTTAGTATTACATCACAGTGCTTTTCATTATTGATGTTATCATAATGTGAGATGCGAAATAATCACGATTACCATGTAAATAAAATATTACAAACCACTGTGTTTTCAGTCTCCAATGAACAAGTATATTAAATCATATATATTGCATCGATCTGCATGTTAAAGTTATACTGGTACATAAAAACAGCAATTTCCGAGCATTGCACATTGTAGCTGAAAAGGCAGCATGCAAAACAGCAAACAAACAAGAAAAATGTATCTACAGTGGTTACGATGTCAGACTGGTCTATATAATTAGTTCATCCACACCCCACAATCTCGCGCATAGCCCTGGCTCTACGCTCATGATTGATTACTTTGGTCTTGTTTGTTGCGTTTGTGGGTTGGCACTTCCGATTCCTCCAGCGCAACAAACCAATCCAATCAAATCATCCGTTTAAAACGCCCCCAACCAATCACAGTCGCCGAAGAGAACTTACGCGTTTTCGACGCGCCGCTAAACAGAGCAGCCAGCCAGCGTTCATGTCTGTTTTGAGAGAGTAGACGTCGCTTTAGCGGTGTAACCAACATTCACAAAGTTACAGAAAACACTTAAAAAGGAGGTGGCACGCCGCTTTAACGTTTCACCACCAATAAAAATGAAGTGAGCAACAATAACGGTTTGCAGTCGTTGTTTTAACTTAAAAGTCTTAGCAATGTTTGCTAATCAGCCCTCGCTAGTCAAACCTGCCGACACATCCGTCCCTGTAAAGTCCCTTAAATGTTCTGTATATATTATTGCATTTAACAGCACGTATTGTTTCAAATGATTTCCCCAGGTTGAACATCGACGGACTGTTAGTCTATTTCCCGTATGACTACATCTACCCAGAGCAGTACTCCTATATGCTTGAGCTCAAGAGGACCCTGGATGCCAAGGTATGTGTGGGCTTGGCCATATAACTACCCACTGACCACTAACTGACCCCTTCAGGCAGCACAACCTTCTCCCTGCTGTGTCCCCAGGGTCATGGAGTCCTGGAGATGCCTTCAGGTACTGGGAAGACCATCTCGCTCCTGTCCCTGATCGTTGCTTATCAGAAGGTGGGTGCCTGTGTTGTATCCCAATAATGCTTGTGCCATGTGAATGATGCATGTCAGGCAAGCTGGTTACAGCAAACTGTTTCTTTTCTGCGTCCTCCATGGCACGTAGACTCACCCTCTCGAGGTCACCAAGTTGATCTACTGCTCCCGAACTGTGCCTGAGATAGAGAAGGTGTGTAGTCTTTCTTTAAGCAGCTTAAATGATATGCATTTACTGTATAAGTATGTTGTACAGTTAATCTGTTTTTGAAGGCTAATTGAGTTTATATGGTGAATCTTCCTTTTTTCTTAGGTAGTAGAGGAACTGAGGAAATTGATGGACTTCTATTCCAAGGAAACAGGAGAGAAAAATAACTTCCTGGCACTAGCCTTGTCTTCAAGAAAAAATCTGTGCATCCACCCTGAGGTAGATATTGTCTCGCAAGTGTGATGGGAGAGTTTAATCGTATCTGTAATAGCAGTTTGTCTATTGCACCTTTGTCTTTTTGCAGTACGTTTTCCTGTTTAATTCATTCCTAATTTTATTACTCAGTGTCTGATTGTCTAGTCAAGGTCTTTGTTGGTTAATGATCCAAATTATTTAATGCAGTTAAGTCTGAAGCCGTTGATTTGAATTTAATAAAGACTCACTACTGATTATGTAATTCAGTCCTAGTGAAAGCTGTCCAGGAAACTGATCCTGCTTGTTCCTGTTTTCAGGTTAGCTCCCTGCGCTTTGGCAAAGAGGTGGATGGAAAATGTCACAGTATGACAGCATCGTATATTCGAGCCCAGCGTCAGAGTAACCCTAGCCAACCTGTCTGCCGCTTCTTTGAGGTAAACCTACAGAAAAAGCAAGCATTGTCTTCATCTGTGTCCTGTTTTATAAATTGTATACATTTTTGTTGCTTGTTTTAATTTATGAATGTCCTATTGTTTCTGGGCAGGAGTTTGATGCAGTGGGCAGACAGGTGCCCATTCCTCCTGGGATTTATAACCTAGATGACTTGAAAGAGTTTGGCCGTCGAAGAGGCTGGTGCCCGTACTACATAGCTCGCTACTCCGTATGTATTTTAGTAGAAGAATGTGTCAAAAAGAACCATTTAATTTAGCACAATCCAGTGTGTATCTGTATTATTGAAGATGACATTGCCTTTTTAATTTGTAAAATACATAAACGTTTCAAAGTGAATGCAGCCTGTTAATTCATGCTCCTCTTCTCCTGTTTTATTCAGATTCTCCATGCTAATATAGTTGTTTACAGCTACCATTACCTGCTGGACCCAAAAATTGCAGACCTGGTTTCGAAAGAGCTTGCAAAAAAATCTGTTGTTGTATTTGATGAAGCGCACAACATTGGTAAGAACCACACAAGCTGTTCTTTTGGTCATTTTGAACAAAATGGATTTATCAGTGTTTGATTAAGTGTAAACTTCGCTCCCCAGATAATGTGTGCATTGACTCGATGAGCGTCAACATCACGAGGAGGACACTAGACCGCACTCAGGCCAATGTTGACACCCTACAGAACACCATTCGGAGGTCAGCCGGGCTTTATTCACATATTGGGGAATGTAGAGTCACATGATGCAGATCATTATTATTTTCTTGTCTTCATGAGGAACTAAGATGGCTGCCCATTTATTTTTCTGAAGAATAAAGGAAACGGATGCTGCTAAACTTCAAGAGGAGTACAGGAAGTTGGTGGAGGGGCTGAAAGAGGCCAACGTGGCCCGCGAAACAGACGTCTACATGTCCAATCCCGTCCTGCCGGATGAGGTGCTCCAAGGTCTGTCTGCTGCTTTATTAACATCAGGTCTCATTGCTCTTGTGTAGGATGCCGATGCCATGCTAAAACCCTGCCCTGTCTGTCGTTGTTGGCTCCACCCCCGCAGAGGCGGTCCCGGGCAGCATCCGCACGGCGGAACACTTCATTGGCTTCATGAAACGCTTCCTGGAGTACCTGAAAGCTCGCCTGCGTGTGCACCACGTGGTGCAGGAGAGCTCCCCGCAGTTCCTCAAAGACATCTACGAGAAGGTGTGCATCGACCGCAAACCCCTCAGGTGAGTCCGGGCCGGCGGTCCTGTACGTCCCGCGGTGGCCTCTCTACGCCGAATCGTGCAAAGAGCAGCGTCATCTTGGACGATTTCACTTTCTTGAACTAATTTGACTAGATGATCTTACCAAGTGATGTTTAAATGAACTGACAGGCCGAGAGAAGTGTGCCAAGGTTTGAGCTTCTTGTTGTGTCCATCATCAAATGTTTGAGTGGAACATTCTTTCTTTCTCTCTCTCTCCACAGATTCTGTGCCGAGAGGCTGCGTTCGTTACTCAGAACCCTGGAGATTGCAGACATCGCTGATTTCTCTGCCATTACTCTGATATCAAACTTTGCCACTCTCGTCAGCACCTACAGCAAAGGTAAAGGAACTGCCCTGTCTTCTAATTCCACTGCCAACAACAAGCAGGCTTGGTACCTTAACTACCAAACCACAACCTTAAATCTCTTTCAGTGTGAAAGCAAGCAAATCTCTTGTCTTCCAGGCTTCACTATTATCATTGAGCCCTTTGAAGACAGAACACCAACAATAGCGAATCCTGTTCTGCACTTTAGGTGAGTTCAAATGATTGCCACATCTTAGGTTAAAAAGGACAAAAAATGGTTATGAATGCTGAGAACTACACTTGATGTTAATTATCTGTCCTAAGGGATGTTGTATGAATTACACAACGAGGATGTTCAGAATGCTATGGAGTAAAAACTTTGTTTTCTCACTCAGTAATCTTCATTCGGAGTTAGTGTTTCTGAACACTAACACAAATCAAAGACACTAGTTTTTCATTCTTCGGTTTATGTGTGTTTTCTCCAGCTGTATGGACCCCTCCATCGCCATAAAGCCAGTGTTCGAGCGGTTCCAGTCAGTCATTATTACCTCAGGGGTAAACCCTCACCTCTCTTACCACCCTCTATCCCTCTCTCAGGACCCCTGTTTGACATTTGATTATCAGATTAAGCGTGCCTTGTTCCCTAATCTAAGAGTATAATCCAATAATTTGTACTGGACACACTTTCTCCAAAGTTAGAAAGCAGGATACAGTTTAATCCAGGTGGATGTAATCATGCTTATGGTCCCTGCCTGTGCCTGCACCAGTGCTGACCTACTCTTCTATACTTATGGCAATTAATAATCAGATATAAAAATTTTTTCTTGTTTTATCTTATGGTATCTTTTACATCTTGTACATCTTGTATATCTTGTTATAATGCTGGGTCTTTTTAATCATGTTATACTTTTATCTATGACAATCCCTTCCCCATGTATTCCCTCGGCTACATTGTAAATGAGGGCCACCCTCAATGTACTCCGAGTTTAAATAAAGGTTGATTGATTGATTGATTGCCAGAAGCAAATATGCAAATTTTATGCAAAAATATGCAAAGCATGCAAATATACAGGATAAGTGTCCACTGGGTTTTGGTGTAATATTGTTTACTTCTTCTCGTTAAGACTCTCTCTCCACTGGACATCTACCCCCGAATCCTCGATTTCCACCCTGTGACCGTGGCTTCCTTTACGATGACCCTGGCCCGCACCTGTCTCTGCCCTCTGGTGAGTGTCCGGTCGGGCGCTTGTGTTTGGATCACCCTTTGCGTCCTGTGAATGGAAGGTCGTCAAAGCCCTTTGAGTGAATATTTGACATGGTCGATTTAAACGTCTCGCAGATTGTCGGTCGGGGTAACGACCAAGTGGCAATGAGTTCCAAGTTTGAGACCAGGGAAGATTTTGGTGAGTATAGTCTTGTTGAGTAAGGTTCCCTCTCATATGTGTGACGTGAGGTTAGGGGAGGGGCTTAACGTTGCAGGGCAGTAGGTCTGTAAGTGCAGAGCTGAGCGGTGAAGAGACACGTTTATTTACATTTTTACGGCATTTGGCAGACGCCCTTATCCAGAGCAACTTACATTTTTATCTCATTTTTATACAAGTGAGCAATTGAGGGTTAAGGGCCTTGCTCAGGGGCACCTCAGTCATGGCCTCAGGTCTGGGAATTGAACCCACGACCCTCCGGTCACAAGACCAGCTCCCTAACCACCAGGCCATGACTGTTTATGCACTTCAACCCACAGCTGTGATCCGCAACTACGGAAACCTGCTTCTGGAAATGTCCGCCATCGTGCCCGACGGAATCGTGGCTTTTTTCACGAGTTACATTTATATGGAAAACATTGTAGCTTCGTGGTATGAGCAGGTACGTGAAGACACAAAAAAAACGAACTGTTCCTGCAGTTAAATACAATCTACGCTTTTTTAAGGACCTTCACACAGCCTCTCGTGTGCTTTCGGGCTCTGTCTTCCTGTAGGGCATCCTGGAAAATATCCAAAGGAATAAGCTTATCTTCATTGAGACGCAGGACGCAGCTGAGACCAGCATGGCGCTGGAGAAGTATCAGGAGGTCAGGACTTCTCTGAATGTTGTTGTAGCTCTGTAATGTGGCTGGAAATATTTGTGTGGTTTGACCTGATTAGCGAGCAGGACGAATAGCGACTCTTTATTTTGCACTAGACATTCTTCAGCATCAGGCTACATAGAAAAATATTTCTTCTAATGACTTTGGGTTTCTGCCATAATGGGTCCAGGCCTGTGAAAATGGCAGAGGTGCCATCTTGCTGTCTGTGGCCAGAGGAAAAGTGTCTGAAGGGATCGATTTTGGTGAGTATTCTGGAATTAACTGCTTGTCATTTAGCTGAGATTTTTTGTACAGTGAATCAGATTTAGAAGACTCTCACCTAAAAAAAATTGCCTCTGACTAACCCTCAGTTCATCACTTTGGACGAGCTGTGATCATGTTTGGAGTGCCTTATGTCTACACCCAGAGCCGAATTCTCAAGGTCTGCAGACTCTTTCTGCATCACATCCCTTATGTCGTCAACCACTTTCAAATGGCGGTACCAGCACCGACTGCTTTTCCCTCTTGTTCTGGGCCCACCAGGCCCGGTTGGAGTATCTCCGAGACCAGTTTCAGATTCGCGAGAACGACTTCCTGACCTTCGACGCCATGCGCCATGCGGCCCAGTGCGTGGGCAGAGCCATCCGAGGCAAGACCGACTATGGTCTCATGATCTTCGCTGACAAGGTGAGGCCAACTCCTCACCGTTCCTGAGCGTTTTTGTCCACTTGAGGCTCCCGTCTTACGTCACTCTCGCCCGGCCCCTCCCCCCCTCAGCGGTATGCTCGAGCTGACAAGCGTGGGAAGCTTCCTCGATGGATCCAGGAGCACATCACAGACGGAAGCCTCAACCTCACCATCGATGAAACCATCCAGCTCTCCAAGCACTTCCTACGACAGATGGCGCAGCCCTTCAGGCGGGTATGGCCCGTACCCCGCTGAACCCACACCAAACAGAAACGCAGCACAGACCCGTCCTCAGACAGCCAGATAAAACACTGCCCCCGGGGCCACATTAAGTCGACAGTGGCGTTTTCTGCTGAATGGGGCTTGTTGGGTATCTCCTAAGAGGATGTGTGGTGATCATGGACTGTGTAGCGCGCACACACACACTGCACTGACGTCGCTGACGTACTTGAGCGTGACCTCAAATTGTGCATTTCTAAATCGGGAAACATACAGACCAGACCTGAACGTATGTGAATACTGAAATACTGTGATTTCTCTTTCTCTGGTGCCTCACGCAGCTGTTTGGTTCTTCTCGCTTGGCTTGTGTTGCAGGAGGACCAGCTGGGCCTGTCCCTGCTCACCCTGGAGCAGCTGCAGTCAGACGAGATGTTGCAGAAAATCTCTCAGATCGCCCAGCAGGCCTAGAGCTCACCCCAGAGTGTCGAACACACCACTCACAGCCTAGAGCTCACCCCGGAGCGTCGAACACACCACTCACAGCCTAGAGCTCACCCCGGAGCGTCGAACACACCACTCACAGCCTAGAGCTCACCCCGGAGCGTCGAACACACCACTCACAGCCTAGAGCTCACCCCGGAGCGTCGAACACACCACTCACAGCCTAGAGCTCACCCCGGAGCGTCGAACACACCACTCACAGCCTAGAGCTCACCCCGGAGCGTCGAACACACCACTCACAGCCTAGAGCTCACCCCGGAGCGTCGGACACACCACTCACAGCCTAGAGCTCACCCCGGAGCGTCGAACACACCACTCACAGCCTAGAGCTCACCCCGGAGCGTCGAACACACCACTCACAGCCTAGAGCTCACCCCGGAGCGTCGAACACACCACTCACAGCCTAGAGCTCACCCCGGAGCGTCGAACACACCACTCACAGCCTAGAGCTCACCCCGGAGCGTCGAACACACCACTCACAGCCTAGAGCTCACCCCGGAGCGTCGAACACACCACTCACAGCCTAGAGCTCATCCCGGAGCGTCGAACACACCACTCACAGCCTAGAGCTCACCCCGGAGCGTCGAACACACCACTCACAGCCTAGAGCTCACCCCGGAGCGTCAAACACACCACTCACAGCCTAGAGCTCACCCCGGAGCGTCGAACACACCACTCACAGCCTAGAGCTCACCCCGGAGCGTCGAACACACCACTCACAGCCTAGAGCTCACCCCGGAGCGTCGAACACACCACTCACAGCCTAGAGCTCACCCCGGAGCGTCGAACACACCACTCACAGCCTAGAGCTCACCCCGGAGCGTCGAACACACCACTCACAGCCTAGAGCTCACCCCGGAGCGTCGAACACACCACTCACAGCCTAGAGCTCACCCCGGAGCGTCGAACACACCACTCACAGCCTAGAGCTCACCCCGGAGTGTCGAACACACCACTCACAGCCTAGTCACCTGTATATATTTTATAAATACTTTGATATTGTATTTTCATGTTCCAACACAAAAGGAAAGAATAAATGCGGATAGTTTCTACAAATCCAGTGTATTGCTGATGTGATTTGCCATTTTCAGTACTGATGGACTTCCACGCAGAAGGACCCTACCACACGTCCCTCTGTAAAGGGTGAACTCGCACAGAATTAATCGACTTTGTTCAGTCATGGACAGTTTGATGCAGCTCCAACTTCTGTCCACTCACAGCACTACGACTCTTTAATTTGGTTGTTCTGTCTTATTGTACCGCAATTATCAATTAATTAAGTCAATATATAAAGTTAACATTAAATAGATTCATATTGATCTGTAGGTACAGCTAGGATATTTATACCTCCTGACAGAAAATTTGTTTGAGTAGCTTTACATTGTACCTTAGTAAGTTTTCGATCTTTCTTAAACACACACACACACACATAATACTTCACAATTGGGACAATTTACTACACTTTAGTAAATAAACAACATTGAAATGTCTATATGAAAATAAAAGTCTTATGTCACTGGCACAAGAAGAGTGCTATATCAGTTTTAAAATAAGTGAATATGTACAATTTTTTATATTTTGTGATGCACTACTTAAAATGTGCTTGACATTCAAAGCACGTCTTACTATGCTGTAAAAACGGAGTGAAATTCAAATGCATTATAGCTGGTTGCAATAAGTTAAGATATAGTGCAACTGGTTTTCAAGATCTGAAGAATATTCAAAAAAGCTTTAAAAAAGGTGCGTGTGTCAGTGGAGGTTCTAGACCATCTGAACTGGGTGGGCCAGACTGGAACCAGTAGGTGGGAGGGGCATGATAAAGTCACTAATTGACAATCCCCTAAAAAGAGGGAGAAGGTCTTAGTACTTACTAAACATAGCGGCAAAATCGCTTAGTTGCCAATACTACTACTGCTTTATTGCCAAAAATAATATGTCTCATGACCGTGTGTGTTTTACCCAGATCTGTTGTTTCACTGACACTCCTCTGAGGAATCTTCAATATACGATGGTCCACTTTATCCTTATCTACATATCCTAATATGTTATAAATGTAATAATTGCACTGCACTGGTTAGGGAATGTTCTTTGAGAAGATGCCACAGCATTTATGTAAGTACCTTTAGACCAGGGAGTGTGTTAATTTTTCTCCATGTCAATGTAAAGGAAGGCTAAGTGAAGTTTGAGTGAGGGAGGTGTCCGTGAAGCCTGGCGCTAACACAGGTGCTCAGCTAGCATAGGGCTGCTGTGGCCAACTCTAGCAGGTCAGCCGGGTCAGCCTTCCCCACCCAAAGAGCTCCGTCGGGCTAGACTCTGGGTGCTGGAGCTGAGGGTGCGGGTGTCCATCAGTCTGCCACAGGTCTGCAAAACAAAAGAAAAATTAACTGGCTCAGTGTAACAGACATTCTGGGATATCAGCTCACCTAAGCTGGGCAACACGGTGGCTTGGTGGTTAGCACGTTTGCCTCTCAGCACTGGGGTCTTGGGTTCAAGTCCCTATCTGAGTGGAGTTTCCATGTTCTCCCCGTGTCTGCGTGGGTTTCCTCCGGGATCTCCGGTTTCCTCCCACAGTCCAAAAACATGGAGGTTAGGTAAATTGGCAGTCCCTGACAAATTCTCCCTGAGTGTGTGTCTGTTCAGGGCGGCATGGTGGTGTGGTGGTTAACACTGTCGCCTCACAGCGAGGCGGTCTGGGTTCGATTCTCGGTCTGGGCTGCTCTGTGTGGAGTTTGCATGTTCTCCCTGTGCTTGTGTGGGTTTCCTCCCACAGTCCAAAAACATGGAGGTTAGGTAAATTGGCAGTCCCTGACAAATTCTCCCTGAGTGTGTGTGTGTCTGTTCAATAAAAAAGTAGTGTCTGACTGTGTGTGTTTGCTTGTATGCCCAGTGGTGGATGGTGCTTTGCCACTAGGGTCTGTCCTCTCTCTCCTTCCTGCACCCCATTCAGTCTGTGGCTTCCGGTAGAGAGTACGCTGTGTGCAATTGGCTGCTGCTTCTCGCCGGTGTGTGTTTGTGACTTCTACTTGTATTAAATTGTAAAGCGCCTTGGGAATTCGGAAAGGCTCTATATAAATCGAACATTCATTCATAAGCTGTTGTACAAGCACTTTGTTGGAGAACGAAGTGAAAAAAATATGTAGTGTTAGGAGAAAATGGTTGTGATTTGTGTAACCTCCAAGAAGGTTAGGAATTATGATTCAGTTGTTACTTTTTTTTAATGCTAGCAAAGTGTGTAGCCATGGGCAGGTTAGCACTCTTACCCTTCCTGCCTCCACACTCTCTCTCACTCCCACGTTCAGCACGCCCAGGGAGTTTGTCCTTTTCATTCTGTTACAAAGACATTGTCACCGGCTGGTTAAACAGTGCTTTGTTCAGACCTACATTAGCTCCTCTGGGGCCCTCTGCCCCCCCTAAAACACAGTCTAAATGCACCACCCAGCCCCATTGCAAACTGCAAGGCCCACATGTTCAGCGTAACGGGGCCGTCCATTACCCCTGTGTGCGGGGAGCCACGTCTAGTGTCCCGACCCCTTTCAGCTTCTTCACTAGCTTCTCACTGCTCCGTCTTATGGAGTCTCGGAGTTTGGTGAAGGAACCGCTGCGTCTCAGAGCGGCCATGCCGTCCTGCGTCCACAGAGGAGAAACGTGAGGCGTGTGATCTGCAGGGGCGAACGATGATCACCCCAGGGGTGAACGACGGTCAGAGCAGCGCTTACCAGTCTGGTGCTGCCCACCTCCGTCTGGACCCACGTCGCCCGTCCCTGTCCTGAAGGTCAGGGAGAGAGGAGCGATACAGAAAACAACAGAACACGACAAGCACATTTTACTAAAATGTAACGCGTGGCGAATCTGTGAACTGAGCTGGGTCTCACCCACATATGTAAGCCCAGACAGCGGCTTTGCAAGAAACAGGACTGCACCTCATTAGAGATTTAAAAAATGACACAATCAATTTAAAATTGCCTACATCCTCTATGAGCTGTGTATAAATGACAAGGCTCTTTAAGATCCCTAATTCCTAATAAAAACACACAGAGCTAATTATAGATGCGGGATGTGGAACCCGGCGCTTCCACACAAGGACCAAAGCACTGCTAACCTCAGAAAAGTAGGACGGGGCCTTCAATACAGCCTAATAAGTGTTGATAGGAGAGTCATGTCACCTACATATATCAGCTGAAGAGCTGTCAGGAATTTACCTTCCACTGATCCAAACTCTCTCTCATGGGCACACGTCAGGATCTCTCTGTATAGAGCTTCGGCTTGGCGGTATTTGCCCTGCTTGAGATAGCACGATGCCTGTAAACACACGGTACATCCTTAAAACACTCGACACGCTGATGTGTCCCACAGCTGGACACGGGAAGTAAGGTGGGATTGTTCTCTCCAGGCCCTCACCAGGTTGTTTTTGGTCTTGGCCACGTTGGCGTCATCCGGGCCCAGCTGACTCTGGTAGATCCGCAGGGCTCTCTCATAGTATTCCTCCACCTCCTGGTACTTTCCCTGGTTCTGACACAGCAGTGCCAGGTTGTTGAGCTGCTTGGCCACGTCGGGGTGGTCTGAGCCCAGCACCTACAGGGAAAAAGGGCCACTTTTAGGTGCTGGTGGTCCAAATGGATGAGCGCGTTTTTTATTTTTACTGCTACGAGTGTCTCCAGGTACCTTACCGCTTAGAAAGGGAACATGAAGCATTCAGAATAAACAGAAGCCCTGCTGACGTGTGAAACATGACATGCGTGTATTTTCAGCCGTGTGGGTACTGAGTTGAACAGATTGCTCTACCTTCTCTCTGATCTCCAGAGCTCTCTTGCACAGAGGTTCAGCCTCTTTGTACTTTCCTCTTTTGCCACAGAGCACAGACAGGTTATTTAGGGTAGCTGCTACCTGCAGAATTAGCAAAGGAACAGGTGAATGCAGTGCTTATGTATCCCATAACAGCGTTGGAGTGGAGTGTGAGTAATGGTGATACACAGACACGCACCGCCGGGTGGTCCACGCCGAGGGTCTTCTCACGAATGGCCAGCGCGTCATTCAGAAGGCTGGCTGCTTCTTTGTATTTGTTCTGGTCCCTGATTAGAAAGAAACATGAGCGCCCCAAAAACACACTCGTGGGAGCGGGAGAGAGCGCGTAGCAGGCACGAACAACGTCCCAGCCTCTCCCTCACCTGTACACCAGTGCCAGGATGTTGAGCATGGTGGCCACGTCTGGATGGCTGTGTCCCGAGGTCCTCTCCAAGTCCTCCAGCGCCTGCTTGCAGAGGGGCACGGCCACCTCGTAGCGGCCCTGCGAGGCGTACTGGATAACCAGGTTGTGAATGGTTCTGAGCCTGGCGGGGATCTCGTAGCCTCCCTGCTGCGCGGTGGCAGCTAGCGAGCTGCGACGTGGCCCGCTCACTGCTAGAGCGGCGGGAAAAAGGTTGGTGAGAAAAAGGAACCTTGGCGTTACCTGCTGTACGTTAAAGAAGTCATCAAGGAGGCATTTCGAGGGGCCAAAGGTATTACAAACGTGCCAGCTAGGATAAAGTCTAACAGGCCTGCGGTGTATAGTTCACAGAGACACTTGCTTTGTGCTTGCTCCTCTACATCAGCGGGGAATAGGTAATCAAGGGTCTCTTTGGTTGAAGAATCGTTTATATTCTCCTGCTGGACATAAATAAAACAATAATTTAAACGGAGGTTCAGTATCATCCAATTTCATTCCATATGTTATGAACTATACAGCCAATTAATCCATAGAACATACAAGCATACAGACTCGGAGCCATTTAAACATGGCCATGAAACTTCCTGTTTGGTGGGTTTGTGGGACTTGTAGTACCCACCGGTGATGCCTCATCCAGGTCGTGCTTACGAATGCTGCTCATGAACAGCAAGTGTCGGTTCTGCTCCTCCAGTGCCACCACCTCCTGCTCGCACTCCTGCAGGTTTCTCTGGGCGGTGGCCAGCTCGTCACGTAACCACTGGTTCTCCTGGTACAGGCGTCGCACCTGGGTACGTAACTTCTGCTTCTCCACCTCCAGGGAGCCCAGGTGTGCCGACAGGGCCATCATCACCTGATGACGACACCGGAACGCTCAGCTGCAGCTACAGGGTTTAGTTCTAACTCGAATCTAACACACGCGACCCTGTTAATCGAGGCCTTTGTTGGGACTCTTAATTTGAATGTCAGTTGTATTGCGGCTAAACTTAGCAGGACTCTGCACTTCCTGGACTGGCACCCTTGATGGGATAGCTTCCCGCGTCAGGCTGTAGATGTTTGACGTTCCTGAAAGCCCACCTGCGCCTCGCCCAGGCCGAGCTGGATCTTCTCCAGACACTGTAAGACGATGCAGGTCTTCTCCTGCCGCAGGGCACCACCATCGTCGCCCGGCTGCCTCTCCGGCTCCTCCTGCAGGCTGTCGAGCAGAGTGCGGTTCTCTTTACGCAGGGCCTCCAGCCCCACGATGACCTGCTGCGTACTGCACAAGATCTCCTCCGTCGACAGCATCCCTGATGGTCTCTGCTCTGAGGAGGGGAGGAGACTCTGCCATGAGATGAGTTCACGTTAAACTTCCTTTGGCAAGGAATTACAAACCCAAACAACCAGGAGGATTAAACAGAGTATGCTGGTTGACTCTCATATACATCATATATAGGTGATACAGGATCCTCCCACTGCAATAAAGAACTTGACCATGTAAGAAGAAAAAGAAAGAAAAGTCTTCATCTCCTAAGCATAACATCATAACAGCAGCAGGAGGTGTGAGTCATGTTATAGGCAAATGTTTTTGCAAGCCATTAAAACGGATGCATGAAAGGGCTGGTATTGTTCAGTGGCAGTTGAATTAAATCTCAAAATATTATATCTGAATATCTGTCTGACGATCATGTTGTGAACAAAATGCAAGTGTTAGTGGAACATTGACCATCCCAGTGATGCCTTCAACTATTTAATGTGTCACTTCCCCAAAAATCTTGTCTAAGAGGAACAGCTTAAAAACAAACAAACAAAAAAAAAAAAACTCTACCAAAAACATTATTACTGAACATTCAGTTACAAGAACCTGCCATGTCCTCATTCTCTCCACTTTCATATCACCCTTAAAGAAGTAATCAGGTAAACCACAGTGTAGCAGAGATGGTGGTCTGGCAAACTGCTGTTAAGATCATGCCCTATAGAGCAATGGAAAGACTGCAATACCAAAGAACATATTCACCATCAGTAGAGAAGTAAATATCTGAGACATAAAAGAAAACATCCAAACTACTACATTTAAAAAAGTTCCTGTAGAGTTTGTTGGGTTCCTACAAGCAACGTATTATTAGTGGTCTGCAGCATGGTGCATTGACACAAAACCTCATGTTGATGTCTAAATAAACAATTTCCCCACACACCTGTCTCCCTGTCTCAGGTGATTACGTGGCAGTTTAAATATCCCACAGTGAAAAATACAAAACGAAAACAAAGGTCGCGTTTGTCACTTTGGCTTAGTTTAAATGTTATATGTTACTAGGACCTGAAATTAGTATGTACAAACAGCAATGCTTAAGACTACATCTCGAAGCTTTAAAAAAGATTATACATGTAAAACACTAACTGCCTCATAACCAAGTAAGCACGTAATATACACAAATTTATAACCACGCAATATACACAAACTGTAAGAGTTTCACCGTCAGCGAGGTGTCCTTGTTGGACAGGTGTGTTTACCTGTTGAACACCCTGAAGAGGAGGAGAGTTCTTCCACAGGGAAGTCGTGCAGCACGGCGAACGAAATAAATTAAAGTTCTAATACAAAACCCCAACAACTTCACCGCAGCTATGATGGGAATAGAGAGATATAAATCCTGGAAATTGGTGTTACAGTCGTTCACCTGCTGCCGTTTACCTGCTCGGTCAGTCCCGCCAGGCACACGTGAGGTATTCTCTGCTGTGTCGGTAGCCACGTATCTTCCGCTACTCGAGCCTACGACAGCTGACAATAAACGTTTTGTCTTTATCAGGACTTTATTATTCCCTCGTCGTTGCTTCGCCATACATTTATTGCTGAGCTGCTAAGATATGTCATGAGCAATCATGAAGGATATTTCTTATTATAGTATATTATTCAGGACACTTTTACTAAACTAAAGTTAGTATTGTCACATTTCCTTTTATTTTGGTCTATGTGCGTAGACCGACACTAATAATTATGTTATTTTGTTTATAGCAGTCTACAGAGAGAGGGGTCTGTGTTGAGGGATTATTTAAATGAAGGAGTCTTTAATTTACGTCATACTGGCAAAGGTTCAACAAAGCAGCTTAGGGAGGGGCCTCGCGCGCGTTAGTGAAATAAGGGACATTAGTCTGGCTGCTGTCAGACCTGCTTAGTTTGACAAGCAGAAACCAACCAGCCTGCCAAAGCAGCCACAATCCAGTGCTGACTTTAATGACTCTGCAAAGAGATCTTTAAGGTTTGCAAACAGCTGTAAGGGGCGCAGAGGAGTCCAGATCCAGTCCATTTGGCAGCTGGGATAAGCAAGAGGCCAGGAAGAGGAAGATTTAAGATAGACACAGGTCTCCGTAGGAATAAGAAGCAGGAACGACTTGTGCCCAAGGAAACGGTCACATTGCCACTGCTGGAGAGGAGACTGGGAAGGTGTGTGTGTACTGGGCATAGATAGTGGCAACGTAATGACGGGGGAGCAACTGCACACTGACTGATATACGAGGCAGAACTAATTGATGGTTCAGCTGCTGGACAGGGGTGCTGTGGGCGGAGGACTCGTGCCTTGTAAGGACAGCCTGACTGGGGGAGAGACCAGCACAGCTCTGGGTTGGGGGTGTGTGGGTAGCACTGCACTTCCCACACAGGGGAGCTGATCAGGTCTGAAGACATACCAGAAGCAGCTCTCACATTTATATCTGGCCTACAGTCATTAATATAACAAACAATTTATAATGAAGTATAGGAATGTCAGTGGGGATAGTTGTACAACAAGGGAATCTGAAGGAAAAGTGTGGTTGAGCTGTTTGATTCACTCTTTTCTCGCTTCACATTTGTCATGTCCTCCTTTGGTGTTCTCATGTCACAGACTGACATTCTCAGGTCATACGCTGGTATTTTTATGTTGCATGACTCTAATTCCATTGCTCAGATCTTGAGGTGCCAACCATCTGTGAAATATGCATTCTTCTTCTTCTATATATATATTAGTATTATTAAAATAGGATAAATAGGAATAATTCCATTAACCATTAAAAGCCCAGTGGTAGCAGACTGGTTGATTTAGGTGGAGTTAGCAGAGGTTTATTAACTGATAATCACACTTCAGCGTTACGGGTTCTTTTCAGTAAGGAGAGAGTTGAAAGAGGAAAATGCCATTTTCCACGGTGCACCCAATTCTATGAGGTTCGTGCCGCAGTGGAAGAGACGCTAAACACAGGGAACGCAATCAACAAATGTGCGTCAAACCACCCAGCGCACCAGCTGACACTCATCACACAGCTGTTGGTGCACATGGAGACCTCGTGTGCCAGGAGAAATACTGGTGGTGTGCTGAGAATCTGCACAGAAGGTTTGTGCATGACCTGTGACGTGTCATTTACACCACAGTCAAAGGCATTTTCACTAGCAGTGAAAAACATTATACCTCATCACCTCCACACAGGTCATGGGCAGCATGGTATCTCTCCATGCCAAAACCTCCCTCAGAGGCAGTGCCTCCACGATCACTACTGCCTCCAGAGGTAATGCAGCTGGTCTCTCTGGGGTGGCAGGGGTCACTGGAAGAGCGGCGGGTAAACGCGTAGACGGACCAAGAGCTGAGTCAACGCAATTCAATCAGGCAACTGTGCATGGGGGAACTGACCAGCACTAAACTTAGCGCGGGCAGCACAGGGCAGTGTTCAGGCTCCAGTTTCAATGGAAGAGGCTACTATACCAAACCTACATTCACATGCTCACATCCTATATAAATGCTTTTTCATGGGTAGATGCAACAACACTGACACGTGTGTGTGTAAGTGCACATAGTTCAAACTGTGATTGTCAACATTTTGCTGGAATCAGGAAAGCTGAAAATTGAAACAAATCGAAATGTCAAACTCATATTGTTCATACTTCGTATCATGTGATCTCAAGCATCTTAAGTAACACAGAAACAAAAACAAACATGGCTGCAAACTAAATGTAGTCAGAAACCCGTCTTATTATATTCGCTGCTTGTTACAGTCGTGTCAGAAGCTGTTAAATTGGATGATGGGTTGGCAGACAAGGCTGCAGTGTCAGAACTTTAGTTGAGAATTTCTGGTTCTGACACTAAAATACAGGCCCAGCACACAGTAAAAGGAATGAACCTCAAACACAAGTGCTCTCATTTGACGTACGGTATCATCTGCAGAATGCTAAATATAGGTCGGACTCTGAACTCTTAAGAAAAGCGTTCATGTTATGAAAATTAATAGAGGACTGAAAAAAGACTTAATTCCATACTTTAAAAATCCACAAAGAATGAGGTTGAACTGGCACAAGCAGTGTTAGATATTGTATGTTGTAAATGCACATTTGTTGACATTTCAAGGCTACTCTCTCTGGTAACTGATGATAATGTTTTTATGCCCAGATGAGACTTTTCTTTACACTGGCACAACAGGACAACCTTGGAGCCAGGAGGTCAAACCTAAACCCTCAGAAAAGTATACATTTTAAATATATATTTCTTTGCTACTTTATCAGACAGTATCAGAGACAAAAAAAGTTGTTTTGTCCTGCAAGTGTACTGCATGTGTCAGAAGGTATTCTAATTTCATCTCACAAGGTACAACTTTTCTAGGGTTTTTTTTTGCCTTGCACGGTGGTTTTATAGGGAAATAGTAGACAAGCAACATCAAATGAGCTCAGTGGGACAGATATGGTAGTTCTCTGGACATTAAAACAATAACTATAACCAGCGAGTTCAGAGCCAAGCCATGACCCTCTGCACATACACAGAGCTCTTGTCACATGCTTGGGACATTCTGCTGAGATCCCTGCCCCCTTCTGACACTTTCACCCCAAGCAGCTTAGTAAGAGTGTTAGCAAGCCTGCTCTGAGGTGAAAGTTGGTTTAGCGGTCTCTAAGATATGTTTCACTTAATGTTCATTCATTAAATTTTCAATATTCTCTACATTACTTTTGTCATAAACCCATGATTATTTTGAGGTCATAAAGTAAGTAGATTGAATTGATTTTAATTGTTAATTGATTAAGCTGAAAATAACATTGACAGTGTGTCCAAAAATGTTGCTTTTTAAAGAATTAGTTGTTTAAAAATTAGGTACTCTTCATGTAACAGTTTTATTTAATGGGACGTGCCACTGGTCACATGATCAGATTTCGTCAGAGCCAACACAGATGAAGAGAAAATACTTGCAGCCCCAAAATAACAGTGCATGGTCATTACCCTGTGTTTGTTTTAGATTTATGAATGAGATTAATCCATTTAAATGGAAAGATGTTGCATTTTGAGTAATCATAGTCAACTTCAACACATTTGTGGTGCTTATGTGTTTGTGCCTGAGTATCTAAGAGAGAAAATAAATCTTCGAAAGTCATCAGTACAATGCATGGCCTCTATTTCACTGGAGCAGTGTAGCTACAGATGGTGACCCCCACACAATCAGGTGCCACCCTCTCCCAACCTTGAGTGTAACAGCAACAGTTTCTTATGTAACTGTCCTCACTCAGTACCAGGCAGCTGGGCTCCGTTGGTTGCTAATTTTGGTGGCAGATCCTGGCCTAGACAAGTCCTGGCCTCTACACCCTCCCCACACCTACACACTTTCCCCACACCCTCCCCACACCCTTGCACCCTCCCCACACTCTCTACACTCTCCACACTTGCACACCTGTCACACTCTCCCCACACCCTCTACACCCTCCCTGCACCCTCACACCCTCTACACCACCTACACCCTCCATACTCTCCACACTCTGACACCTTCCACACCCGTCAAACTCTCCACACCCACCACACCCCCTCTACACCCTCCATACCCACTAAGGTTTTAAGTCACGGTACAGTAAACAGTCATGATGCAGCAGTGAGATGAGATCTTAAGCAATGATATGGAGCGAGTGAAGACCTGATCCACTAGAGGTCAACAGGGGGTGAGGCTGCACTCCTGAGGTCAGTCCTGATCACAGTAAGTGTAAGGCCTCACCTCTGACTTCCAACCCTGAATAGCACTTAAGTGCCCAGGGTATTTTACTTAACATAGAAATGCATTTGTTATGCAGAATTATTACAGTTTTTCCACTGTAATATGACTGATGTAATTCGTCATGTTGTAAGAAGGCCCATTAAAAAAGAGCTTTGTCAGCAGTCCAATGTCTTCTACGAATTTTCATTATAAATACATTAACCTCCCTTAGGATAGAGTGGTGTGGCATTCTTAGCATTTACCAGTATGTTTCCTATGTTTTTGAGAAAAACACAAAGATTACTTAATATGTTGGTTGATTGTGGTGATTGCTGGTTGAATATGCATTCATTCCAGTTCCAGGAATCAGACTTCTCCAGTTAAAGGATCCACCAGTGGGATCCACGCAGACACGTAAACGTTTACATAACCTGGCAGACAGGAAGTGGATTTTGCACCTCTGTTGTTTCTCTGTGAGCCTCTCAGTTTCCAGAGCAACCACAGAGAAGAAGGGGACAGGCCACTGCTAAAGGGAGGGGACAGCTGTCCCCCTGTCTCGGGTGTTGTGATGTGGGTTCTTTCCTTTTAGAACCTAAACTTGCCATCAAGTGCTACTCTCCAATGGGCTTAGAGCCTGCAAACAATGATCAGCCAATGAGCACTGAGCATCTGAGTATATAAGCCAAGGTCTGACGTGTTGCAAAGTTGGGCAACCCCTACATTGGCTTTGGTGGACAGGCTCTGATCCCAAGGACTGTTACCTCTTTCTCTCGTGCAGGTAAACGCAACAGTGGCTCTACAGATCAAATTGGGTGGGAAATGGGAAATATATTGTGGTGAAATATAAAAAGCTTCTGCATCAAAAATGTACATTTAAAGAAAGTTTTTAAATGTTTTTGAATTGAAGTTACTTTCCGTTTTTTTTTTTTCCTCAACAAAATGGTTAAACTCTCTTCAGCATCTGCAGTGTGGAACCTTAAATGTGGTTTGAAATTGTCTGCCTTTTTTTTCTGGACTTGCTCTCTTGGAATTTTGAAAATTGGAATTTTGAATATTGGAATTTTGAATATTGGGATTTTGAAAACGCTAAGCCATTTTGTTCATGAAGAGAATGATAAAATGTTTCAAGCAGGTACAGAGGTGTACAGAGTACAGAGTGTAGAAAGGTTTCATCTAAATCTGTGCAATGGTTGTAGAACAGAGTGCTGCATGTGGCTGGAATTAGCCCTGTGTGTGACACCTGCTTGCAAGGTCAGCTGTTGTAGCAAGAAGGGCACCACGGTGAGACTGATTTAGAGTCTGTTTTAATGTGTGCAGGCACACGATCCTCTTTTGAAACACAATATGCGTGCAGCATAAAGCAAAGAGCACGAATACTGGGATAAACGTTAATTATGCATTTCAGGTCATTCTGTGTTGTCAGGAGCATTTAGGTTTTCATTCTGTGATAAGGTTTTTGATATTGCATAGTTGGTTTGGTTCAGTTTGGGGTAAAAAAAAAAAAACAGCCTCGCTCACTAGACTATCTAGTTCCAACTAGTTGCCCCCCCTCCTGCCCCCCTCTGGAAACCAGAGTGGTATATATGGTATGTGGAGTGAAGATTTGGCAGGCGTGCTAAAAATATCTTGTGCTGTCCGATACCTTTAAGCACACACAAATCTTGTCTCACACCACTTTATGGGGTAATATGAAGCCAATGTTACAGTTAGACCACTAGTTACAGTGAAACGAGGGTTGAACAAGTCACAAAACATGCTAGCCCTAACTGTTAAGAGAAGCACAGAGCTACTTCCAGCATTTTTGCTCAGAAAACTAGTATGGCATGTCCTTTTTGAATCAAATAATAATCTCTTTTTTTTTCTAAAGAAAAGGGATAGTTTTCCTTTCACTTTTCTGTGTAGCAGAAGAATACACCATGATGGCTGTGTTCTCCGGTGTGGTTTGTTTCTGAACAGATCAATCAACAGGTGCAATCATGACCAAGAACTGCCACAACGACTATAAGATGAAGTTTACTCTGGAGGACGAGTACCCGGACCTCTCCCTCCACAACAACCACATGGCCAAGGCCCTGACCAAGGAAATCTATGAAAAACTGAGGAGCAAGTCCACCCCAAGTGGCTTCACTCTGGATGACATCATCCAGACTGGTGTGGACAACCCTGGTAAGAATGAAAATGCGCACACACACACACACACACACACACACACACACAAAATAAAAAACAAAACAAAACAAAACTGGTCTTAGCAATCACCATTGCTGTAATGGCTTTGCAAACAATTCAGTTAAGATACTCAGCTGTAGAAGTTATTTTGGGTTTTTTTTTATTACATGCAGTAAATTCCAGTAGGGGATGCACTGCACTCAGTGACATTTCAACTCCACTGCATTTATGTGAGTCGTTGGCACCTGCAAATGCATCTTCCCGTTCCTAGGTCATCCTTTCATCATGACTGTGGGCTGTGTGGCCGGTGATGAGGAGTCCTATGAGGTCTTCAAGGATCTCCTTGATCCAGTCATCTCCGACCGTCATGGTGGTTACAAGGCCACTGACAAGCACCACACTGATCTGAACTGGGAGAACCTGAAGGTGTGGAAGCACTTTGTGAAAATCTTTTTTTTTAGCTGTAATGGGGGGGAATCAAACCGATCCTAAAATACATAACTTGTTTTCCCAAAATCCTTGGTAAGATAAGGCATCCCTTTATTCTTCTTAGGGTGGTGATGATCTGGACCCCAACTACGTCATGAGCAGCCGTGTGCGTACTGGACGTAGCATCAAGGGCTACACCCTCCCCCCCCACAACAGCCGTGGCGAGCGTAGGGCTGTGGAGAAACTGTCCATCGAGGGTGAGTCTAAGTCATCCAGCTACCGCCAGCTAAATATGGGACAAACCCACCCATGTAGACCAGCTGCTCTACAGCGAGCCATCCAAGCAGACTGTGGCACCTTCTCCTCACAGCTATGACCGCCCTGGACGGCGAATTCAAGGGCAAGTACTACCCTCTGAAGGACATGACCGAGAAGGAGCAGGATCAGCTGATCGCCGACCACTTCCTGTTTGACAAGCCCGTCTCCCCTCTGCTGCTGGCGTCCGGCATGGCCCGTGACTGGCCCGATGCAAGAGGCATCTTTCACAACGACAACAAGACCTTCTTGGTCTGGGTGAACGAGGAGGATCATCTGCGTGTGATCTCCATGCAGAAGGGTGGCAACATGAAGGAGGTCTTCAAGAGGTTCTGTGTTGGCCTGAACAAGGTAAGAACCGGATATTCAAAACCTTGAAAGACTTATCACATAATAATAATAATAGCATATTCTTATTAAATAGTAGCCTGAATGTCTGAGAAGTCAGTTTCTTTGTCCTACTCTTGAGTAGATTGAGGAGGTCTTCAAGAAGCACAACCACGGATTCATGTGGAACGAGCATCTGGGCTTCATCTTGACCTGCCCCTCAAACCTCGGCACAGGCCTGCGCGGTGGCGTGCACGTCAAGCTGCCCAAACTCAGCACACACGCCAAGTTCGAGGAGATCCTCACCAGACTCCGTCTACAGAAGCGTGGCACAGGTATGTTGCGCCGAAACGCCATACCCACTCGAACGGCGCTTCCTGACCAGCCACGTCCTACTCCACGTCTCGAAGGACCGGTTTTCAGTGCTAACAAATACTCAAGAGATCCTTGAGTAGGCCTGTAGCTTCATCTCCACTTTTCACGTCTCGTCCAGGTGGTGTTGACACAGCCTCTGTCGGCGGCGTGTTCGACATCTCCAACGCTGACCGCCTGGGTTCCTCCGAAGTACAGCAGGTGCAGCTGGTGGTCGATGGCGTCAAGCTCATGATCGAGATGGAGAAGAAACTTGAGAAGGGCGAGTCCATCGATGACATGATCCCCGCCCAGAAGTAAAGTCGGAGTAGCGCTTCTTTTTTTTTTTTTTGTATTTGTTCTAACGAGTAACCTTCGCCCTTCATGCAACGCAAGCAGGAGAAACGCTCTCGCCTGACATTTCCAAGAGACACTCCACTCTGCTCCCTCTCTTCCTTTTTCTCTTTCCTGTCACCTTTTTTCTTCCCTTTTTCCATTTCTTTTTCCTGTCATCCCTGCCATCTTTCTTTTCTTTTCCCATTCTTTCTGTAACATCCTGGGATCAAACTGCCGCATAGCTGGGGAAACTCTGCTTATGCTGTCTTCACCGAAACATTTTTTTTGGTTGTACAAATGAGTAAATAAAAGCCCCATGTAACAATCAAGGTGGTGTGACTTCATCTGGATACACGGATGTTTTCTTGTAAACCCCTTAGTCATCATGCACAGTGAGAATGAAACGTTAGTAAAAATTCTAATACTGCACAAAATGCAATTGATAAGGCATTTTCTAAACTCAATGAGTTTATTCATCTGACATTCCCCTTTCTATACATTTAAAGGCAGAAACAATCTAAGACTTTCAAAATAACAAAACTAACCAATCATAATTTACTTTTTCTACACAATTGTACATATTTAAGCAATGAGTCATCTTAGCAGGAGGAGAGACAGGAAGTGGTTATTGACCTCAAGGGGGCATGATTGCTAACGCAAACCGATGATGTCTCACTAGCCAAGACATCTTAACCAGGTCTTACCTCCCCAATCCATCACAAATTGCATAAATATTGAGAAAATAAATAGTGAAATGTTGCATGTAGTTGAGGAGTGAAGATTTAGGAAAATCAGCACAAAAAAACAAAAAACCTTTTTGGGTGTCTAATGCTACTTTATACTGCAATGTCATGACATGGTGTTTTGCTGTGTGACCAGGAGAGGCTAATCTATGTCTTACAAAGTCGAAGATTAAGTATTTATTGTAATAACTGACTCCAACCACCTAAGACTACTTAACATTTTAAACCAATAACAGACCAAAAACTACACAGTGTTTTCAAAAATGCATAACCTGCCTTTTACCATCTGATTGAGGACACACTACAGTAAACTCCCGTCACACAGACACACACACAATCACACACACATCCATGTACATTAATACACCCACACACATGTTCTGGGAGTACAAAGTGTCTTTATCAGGCGTTCACTGGTCATTAGCAGTTATTTTAATCTCTTCTGTAGTAAATCAATTGTTTCATTTTCTTGAAGCTTACCGGTTTCATATATATTTGACTAAATTTGCGTTGTAAAATCCTGGACGTGCAGGCATCCATCAGCTGCTAGAGTGCCAAGACTACGCTCACCTCTTCTACAGTTCAGAACAGCAGCTAATCTGTTAACCATTAATTAAATTCAGTTTTAATGGGTTGCGAATATGATAGGATAAAGAAAGACACAGCATAGGTCACATGTGACTACGAATAGTTCATACTGGCATACTCTGAGTCAACAGGGTGACAGATCTTTAAGGACTACAATCAGATGAACTGTGAATAGTGTGATGATCAGTGACCTCATACAATCTGGAAAAGAAGGCTAACACAGAGATTCTGTCTCTAGCATTAAAATACCCAAGGGATCGTTCTCTAGACCTCTTAAGAGTGACAGGTGCAACTGTAGTGGTGTCACTGCAATGACAGCAGTACTGTCACTGGTGAAGAATGAATCCAGGAGACTTTACTACGGTGCTTTAGACAGAAGGACAGAATCGGTTGAGTGTTTAGATCTTCCAAACTGGGACACAGAAACTGATACAGCAATGATTCAAGTTTATGTAACTCAAGAAAATCGGATCTGGTACGGTCGTGAGAGACAATACAACAATAACTCTTTCAATGGTTTGCAAACTGTTCAATCAAATCATGGCGCATACATCTCTACAGATAGCCCTTGTGCCTTTTCAAATCACTGTAGAATGGTGCTCACAGGAACTGGGTAGCTACAGCTGTCCTTACGGAGGGATACAGTGTGGTCAGTCCAACATTCAGACATTACTCAAATGACCAATCACAGCAAAACGTAATAATGACAGTAATTTAAAGGGGCACTTTGAGCTAAGAGTACAAACAAGGTCATTTACAATGAACAGTACTGAGAACTTATCGTAGGCTAATTTGGCAGACATATTTTAGCACCCCAACCCTTCTCATCACATTATCAAAAATAGTACATCTACGACTCCCAGATTACCCCGAAGCTACAGGGAGGTCCGCACAGTCCAGGGTTTCATACAAATGTACTAACCAAACATGCACAGTGCAGAGCTCTTCTGGGGAGATGCAGCGGTGTTTAAAGATAATGGATTCGTATCAAATCAGTGGAAAATGGCGGTTGTGTCCGTGCAGCTCCTGTTTTTACCAAATGACAGAGGCTCCTTACCAGCATAATACTTACAGAAGAAAAACAGAGTTACTGACTTGGCACGACGGGTGCACTGTACCATTCGACAGGGAAAATGTACTTCAAAGTGATGCCAACTCAATCCTAAAGTGCTACTGTACAACGATGAAGGATAAAAAGAAAAACTGCAGAAATGCAGGAGAAACACCAGAGGAAGGCTACAAGGTTAGTGGCTCAGAAGATCAGCCGCTCCCTCCCACACCGGCAGCTCAGACGGACTTTACGCCCGTTTGACAGCCGTTACTCCTGTGGTTAGGCAGCTTTTCACACGGGAAAGTGTTAATAATCATAATAATAAAAACAAGAACCCACAGACACAGAGTGCAGGCCCTCGGGACATCTGTTTCATAACTGATGAGTTCAAGATGGAGGGGGTAAAACTTAAAAAATGTAGGTTTTTGTTGCAAATAAAACATGAATCCAAAATGATTTAAATAGCAGCTGTTAATAGGAAAAAAAAACACAAAGAGCTGGGACAATGTACAGAAAACAAATGTCTGGAAAAAACTTGAATAGAACTTGGCTAAGACACCCACTAAATGTCAGCGGGAAAGGGAGTTTTCTCAGCAGGACTTGTCTGTAGCAGGCACAAGGCTTTTGTGTTTGGGTGTGTTTTAGTGTCTGTGTAGGCTTAGAGAAGGCAGGGGTGGAGCCTAGGTTCAAGGGGCGGGCACTTCCTCTGCCTGCTGCCCATTGTTGCATCATCGTGCCTCTGCCTAGCCCCTCCCACCAAGACACCCTTAGAGTTCCAGCTCTTTGGACACTTTGGTGGCGATATCCCGGAAGGCGAGCGGCGCCCCCCACAGGCGCTTGAAGCGGACGCCGCTGGTGTCCGTGGGGCCGGCGGGCAGGTGGCACACCTCGGCCTCGAACGCCACCCGGGACCCGGCGGCCCCGTGCGTGCAGGAGAGGAGGAAGGGCCCGGCCTGGTGCACCTGGCACCCACAACCCTGCGCCGCCTCCCGCAGCGACAGCACCACGTCGGCGGGGTCCCGCGGGCTCCGTACCCTCACATCCCAGCCGCATCGGGGGGTCCGGGGCTCTGGCGCTTTTTGATGCCCAGGTAGATGGCGACTGCGAAGGAAGAGAAGGGAGGAGATTCGGGGGAGGGGGGAGGGGGCAATGGACGTGAAATGACGGGAGGCGAAGGGGGTGGGGGGCAGTTTGAGGTGATGTGTATGTGGGTGGAGAGAGGAAGGGAGATAGAAATATATATGAGAATATATTTATGAGCAGAATTGAACAAGCTAACATGCTCTGACATTAATGGTTAGACTTAATTCACTTTTACTTGATACCTTATAGCAGGCACTGGAGTTCTTGAGAGCCCGTGGATGACCACTGAATATTTGGTATTGCTTAAGTCATCATTAACATCATTATATGAGAATTTAAGTAAGATAATTTAAGTAAATACTTAACTTCAGAATTTGGGTGTGATGATTTCAAGTTCAGATTTCAACTATTTGTTTTACAGATGCACAGACATGGACAAATTTGTTGGGACTCATATCTCAACGAAAGAATCCTTGTCTCAAATGTAACTGCATGCCTTCCATATATCAGAATAAAGCAAAGTACAAAAAGAGACCAAGATTTGCTTTCCCCACAAAGATATTAGAAAATGGCCTGCACAGGTGTATAAAGACATGATATTTCTTTAATAAATATCTTTAAAGATGTTCAATCTTAAAGGTAAAGGAGATTTGTCTGAGAGATCAGTACGGACTTTGTAGACAAGTGAGTTAAAAAGCTATGAGACCGTTCCTAAGCAGTCTGACGTTGCCGTGTCTAGTTTCAAATATTCATCAGAAACGTAAGGTCCCTGGGACCTTGGAACATGGCTGCCAGAGGAAAACTGGGGCACTTTGAATCTGTGCAGAGCACAATGATATCAAGACCATTGAGACCTTCTTGAGCAAAACATACAGCCCAGTGCCAGAAAGCTCTGTCTCAACTACAGTTCATGAGTTCTCCAACAGGATAACGACCAAACGACCCAAGAACGGCCCAACACAGACAGACACATCTCAACGCGTGCTACAGTTTGCAGCGATTGCCTCTAAACGCTACAAAAAAATGTGTTATGGGTGATGGCACTTTTGACCTATTTTTATTATTTAAAATATTTCGTTGAATCAAAAAGCAACTGAATTGATTAAATGCTGTAAAAAAACAATCACCAATTAGTTTTGTCAGTGTCAAGTTCTTTCAGAAAACTGCAGGTTCCTCTTTTCTTATGGAAGGGTTTCAACACATTTGTCCATGTCTGTAATTCGTTTAGTTAATGTTAAGGTAGTAATTTCTAAACAGGTTAAGACAGCGAGTTCCAACCACTCGACTGCTTCTCTTCTCCTTCAGTCAATACGTCTTCGTTTCTCTCCCGTGCACCACAAACGCTTCACAGACATGGTGTTGCGTTTGTGTAGCTGCATTTAAGCACGTTAACTCAATTTGACTTAATCTACGAACACAAACACGTTTGGTCGACAGCACAGACTCCGAAGCACGCTTGTTCTCAGTCACATGGTGAAGGTGCAGTGCATGACACCAGCAGGCAGGTAGTGTGGAACTACAGATGGACACTATGAGTTCATTAAATTCAAGCATGTCCTTAAATAAAAACACGCAAGGGGGGTGATGGAAATGAACGGGTCTTCCAAGGAATGTCCAAACTACGGGGTTTCAATTTCAAGCAACACCTGTAACTCGCAGGGGAACTGTACGCTATTACAGGTTAAAAAGGGCAGGACAGATGAGGGGAGGGGGGTCTATCCTAAAGTTTAATTAGTGCACGCCACGTAAAGTGCACACAGTCAACACTACTATATGCTTGTGCACAGGTCACGTCCGAGCTGCACGGAGGCCAAGCACGAGGCAGACGTTACCTGGTGTTTTTAACCTGATATTTTGCTTCTGGGGCTTTGCAAGGGAGGTGGAGAAAATCACTTTGAATAGTTAGAGGCAGTTTTGCACACACAGTTCGTAGCTAAAGATCAAGAAGCACTATGAATAGAGATTCTAGATTTTAAAAACGTTTTTCAAATGGTTTTGAAAAAACCTGTGTGGAGAAAGCTAAAATTTTATATCATCTTCAGGTAAGCTATATACGTTAAGCTATTAAGCTATATACGTATATATATATTCGTATCTATAAACGTTATGGGAAAAAGCTTTTTTTTTACCGATTCAGTTACCTTTTAAGCATCTAAGTTAAAGTTATGAACAGTTAAAATGTCTTATCCTAACGGGTGCACTGCTTAATTCTAATTCTAATTCTGAGAGGACGAATTAGAAGAAAACTGAGGATCCCGAACTCACCTTGTGACCGGAGATCTGCACCCTCTCTCAGGTTCGTCTGTGACCCTCAAGAGGAAGACAAAGGCTTGCATTAGGAATTAGCTGATAGGATGAAAGAGGATGCCACGCCCACTCCACTCAATCCACCAATCAAGGAAGCTCACATTGTAAACCCTCCCTAGGTGGTGAAGGGCCATGATAACATCCTCACAAAAGCAGTCCACACACATCACAACAGAGCAAACGGCATACAGTGGAAACCAAGAAACCACATGCTGACATCAGGGATGCTTTTAAAAGAATGGGACATAACTACAGCATCCTGCCAGAACGATGAAATGAACAAATGAAAAAACAACAACGACCATGAAATCAAGCAGTTACGTAAGAACATACTATTGACAGCAAAATTTATGGATTAGTGGCAGTACGCTTGAGACTTGTCATAACTTTAGAAAACGACTCTCCCAAATGAACCAAATATTAGTGGTCTATATAATATCTAAAATGAATAACATTTCAAATGAACAATCAGAGCTAAACAGACACAAACATTTATTACTTGATTCAAAATGACCTGACAGTTCACACGACAGAGTGAAGCCCTACACATGGAGATCTGTACGAGATGCGCTTTCACCTGCTGCCACCTGAGGGCGCCAAAGCTCAAAGCAGCAACCACAATCCTTTACCGAACTTTCAGGGACCATGACAAAGCAGAAGACCATCACGGCCTGTGGAAGGGCTGTTCACCAGGCCATGATGCGTTCTCCTTTCTCTGTCGCGGCACCTGTAAGCTCTTAGATTACCCCTTCATGCAGATGCAAACGCTCACCTCTTGTCAGCCTCAAGCTGTGGACGAGAGCCTTGTGAAGGCAGCAAGCTGCTCACATCAGTCTAATCTCGACTGAAATCGGACACTGGACATTGTGCGCTCCTGTCAAATGTGCCACATTTATTGTGTGTCATAACACCAGATAGAAATCGTTCACTAGAAGCCTGTCACTGGATGTCTTAAGCCTCTGGACCTGCCCAGAGGGAGAGCAAGTGAGGGGTATGACATCACAGATTCATGTCTCAATAGGGCTTTTCACAAAGGAGTCACGTGATCAGTCATGACACGCAGCAGGCCGAGCTTGGACCGGCACAGGTCTGTGAGTGAGCCGCATGTGGTGGAGATGAATAAGATGAATAAACCTCAATTAAACAGATGGATGCAGGACACTGGGCAGAGAGCCCCTCGGTAATCACACACGAGCCATCTACATAAAGCTCAAAGCCCCTGCAAAGTGCAGCGGACAACGTGTCGCATGCATTTCCTGTTGTAATTGCAAGCGCTTCTCGTAATGGCCACAAGGGGGAGCGCTGCAACCCAACTCCAGCAGTGCAGGACGGCGGGACAGACGGAGGAGGAAGAGAATAGAAGGGGGCGGGGGGTGTGAGATGGGAAGAAGACTTACTAACTGCTTTTGATCCGTGTGGCAGAGGGCAGCCCGAGACGGACTTGTTTGAGCTCTGACGCTTAGTGGGGTCAAGATTGACCCTGGGAGATGGAGAGGGAAAAGGAAGAAAAAGCAGGAGGAGAGAGAGGGAGAGAGAGAGAAAGAGAGAGAGAGAGAGAGAGAGAGAGAGAAGGCAGGAGAGTTGACAGAGGAATAAGATGCAGCTGTTTGTTAAAGAAAAAACAAGCAAAAAAATGAAAGACACAGAGCACCCAACCAACCACAGCCGAGTGTGAGAAGAAGAGACACGTGGACCAGTGTGAAGGGGTGTTAGAATCTATTAGCGGATACAGACGCTAGAGGAAGACTTACTGCAGTGTAAAAGACAGAGGAAGCTCTCTTACATGAAGGGTATCTGAATCAGTTGGCTTTGGAAATGCATAATCAAACTCTAGCAGACATCTTGTAGACATGCTTAATCAAACCGTAAAAGGTTTCTTCCAAGAAATCAAAGAATCACTCTAGATTTTATGTAACAGGTCCTAGCTTCATCGACTGGCAACAGGCAACATTTGTCCAGGCATTTTACTTGAATACAATTCCACAGATCGGCAGCTATTTTGAGTCAAGTTCTTGAGATCTTTAGCCGTCTCTCACCGAGCCTGGACTATTCATGTTTACGAATGCTTCAATCAAGGGTTCAGACGCATTTGTGCTTTGGACAATAGAGCAGGAATGAATTCACTACAAATCTAGCAGAACGTTACACACAAGTCAACATTTCCCCAAATCTATAAACTCTCAGCTAAATTCTACACCCGTTCTTTTACATTTCACTCAGCAACGGGTAGAAGGAAACGTGTCCGCTGATTATCACGTCTCGCTGACACGACACCCGGAAGACGCGGCCTTGGATTATATGAAATGAACAGTCCCGTATGGCACACACATACAGTACGGCTGAGACCGACGACAGCCTTTCAGAAGCACATTTCAAGTCTCGGGTCCATCAGCTAAAGCCTGCGCGCTTTGAGTGTCTCTGCGTGGGTCCCCATGCTGCCGCGGGGGGGGGGGGGGGGAGGTGGTGGGGGTTCTGTTCTCTCCCGTTACCTGCGCGTGAGCTTGGAGGTCAGCTTGCTGAAGAGGTTGGAGGTGGCCCGGGTGCGGGCGTGGGGCAGGGGGCTGGCGTCGTGGGAGAGGGTGGGGGAGGCGGGCGGGGCGTGCGTGGGCGTGCGACGCTCGCGGAGCTGGCCGCCGTGGAAGGTGCTGCGGACGGTGGTGCCCCGCGTGAGGCGTGAGCGCTCGGCCGAGGTGGGCGTGGCCACGCTGGCACCGCTGATGCTGTGCGTGGAAGGCGACGCTGGAGGTAAACGGTGCGAGATGGAGCTGGAGTGACAGACAGAGAGAGAGAGAGAGAGAGAGAGAGAGAGAGAGAGAGAGAGAGAGAGAGAGAGAGAGAGGGAGGGAGCACTTTTGTCAACAGTACATCACACGCAGAGTGCAATAACAAGCCTGCAGGGAAGGGATCAGATATCAGAGCAGATGGGGCCCTCAGCGAGTCCGGCTGCCTGGTTTCTGTGAAATGTGAATGTAGCATGCTGAGTCACTCAGTTATGAAGGCTCACTTTCTCTCTCACGTTCTCTCCTTCACTTTCTGTATCTCATTCTCTCGGTTTCTCTCACTGTATGGAAGCTCTGTACCAGGCCACAATCAGCCCTGGGCCCCGCACGTCGGACCGGAGAGCAGGAGACTGTGATGTTCTGGTGGGTTCCGTGTGAATGTCGACACTCACACCAAGTGAGATAGAGAAAGACTGTGAGAGATGGTGAGAGGAAAAGAGGCTCTTTCTATGGGATTTTTACAGGGACCTTTATTCAAACAGTCCAGTAAATACATCCCCTTTACCAGAACACTTAACATACTTCTCTTTCTGTCCTTAGAAACATAGTTACTAATTTAGCTCCCCCACCGCCATAGAACAAATGATGTCTTTATAGCACCTAGAGGGGTTCTGAGGAGCTCAAAGCCCTCTTATTTGTACTAGAAGAGTTAAACCACCTCTATACTTGTCATGTTTTTATAAAAGTGAATCTAGATTTCACAAGAGCTACAAATTATGGAAATATTTGGTGACGAGATCTGTTCCTGCTCAAATTGCAAATAGCAAATTTTTGTCTGCACAACTAAACACGCAAGTAGCTGACACTTCGTCTTTTTTTTATAACCTGCTTCAAAAAATGAAAATAAAGCATAAACCATTGACCTTAAATGTTTTTCAAATCATTTTTGAAGCACGACATGTAGGTCTAGCACATTCCAAAAAAAAAAACAAGCGTGCATCAGACATTTGGACCGATCGCAGACATGGATGCATGAACAGTCACAGGCCCATAAAAACCTCCACCGGAGATCAGTCTGCGTGTGCAGTGCCGACTGTACTGCACCCTGGAAACCAGTTCTGTTTCCCCAGCAACTGCATGCTTGCACCTTCACACTGTGTCTGTCCTCCCATTGAACATTATTTAACACATTTGAACTAAAGTTGTCTGGTCATTGTGTGGCCCTTTAACCAGGGATTTGTACAGCACCCAAAAGAAAGAACGAGTCCTTTCAAGGTTAATACATATAAACAAACCCTACACTTTAGAACGGTCCACTATATAAGGGGTAATATGTTCAAGCATCGTTATCCTGGGGCCCTAAAGAACAGAATCACAGCCAGCATAAACCCATCAGTTAGCAAAATAATGAGGCCACACCTGTTTACACAGTAATGATCTCTAAAGATGTGATCTCAGAAAAGATGTGATCTCTACATCTCTACCCACATTTTCACCATCACAAGTTTTTCCCCAATAAAACGGACAACTACTTAATCACATCTGTTTTCCAAACTATCCCAGCGGGTAGGGTTAATAAACTGCCCTGGTAGTTAACACACCTGCCCTGGAGGTAGGGTAGTTAACACACCTGCCCCAGTTGAAGAGCAGGAGAGCACAGATACCCAAACAATGCACAACCTCGGGTCACCCAGAGAGGCACCCCAAACACATATTTTCAGCACACACTGAATGTCCTGATGCAATACTCAGATCATTACAACGAGATGAAGACAAATGCTTTGAAGGTTTGTCAAAGCTTATGATGTTCCACACTATAGGTCAGCGCTTTCCTAAATGTCCAAAACATCCTGAATCACACAAATATCTCTGACATGCCTGGCATACAGTAGGCCTAGTCAAGTCTCTCAACCAGGGTTCTGCAGAAAACACGAAGGTCCATACACAGGAGAAGACTCCTCGGTCACGTGATCTTAACATCCTGAATATTTGATAGAAGTTTGCTTTCCTACGACATGTTGGCAAGACACCCTCTCAGCCTCACCGAGAACAGACAGGACGTCTTCACCCAGTAAGGTCCAGAAGGTCTTTGTGAAACTTCACAGGGAGGCCATCACCCCCCGGAGCTTTCCCACCCTCCAGGGTACGTAACGCAGCGTTGAGTTCCCACACCCAGAGGCCCACAGCCAGCCCGGGCTGACCTTCATAAAAGCTGGCGGCCAGTTCCACGTTCACTTCCTGTATGATTCAGACTAGAACCGTACAGCTAATCTATGTGGGTTCAGTCATGCACACACTGAATGAAAGTGCTCTTTCCACTCCACTCAGATGGCACATCCATTTGTGGAACTCTAACCACAGACCCGCTGCCTTGTAGATAAGCAAATCAGTAAGAACATTATTACTACATTCAAGCATTTCGACTAGTTCTTGGTCACCTGTAGAATCACACTTTGGAATCCAAGAATATCAATTTCCACCAAGGAAGCACAGAAACCCAAATCAACAGATCCATGTACATATACGTATGTGCACCCACACACACCCATACCCACACACACCCTTACCCACACACACCCATCATACCCACACACACCCATACCCACACACACCCATACCCACACACACCCTTACCCACACACACCCATACCCACACACACCCACACACACCCATACCCACACACACCCGCACACACCCATACCCACACACACCCACACACACTCTTACCCACACACACCCATACCCACACACACCCATACCCACACACACCCTTACCCGCACACACCCGCACACACCCATACCCACACACACCCATACCCACACACACCCTTACCCACACACACCCATACCCACACACACCCATACCCACACACACACCCATACCCACACACACCCTTACCCATACACACCCATACCCACACACACCCGCACACACCCATACCCACACACACCCATACCCACACACACCCATACCCACACACACCCATACCCACACACACCCGCACACACCCATACCCACACACACCCATACCCACACACACCCGCACACACCCATACCCACACACACCCATACCCACACACACCCGCACACACCCATACCCACCCACACACACCCGTACACACCCACACACACCCGTACACACCCACACACACCCGCACCCACACACACCCATACCCACACACACCCTTACCCACACACACCCATACCCACACACACCCGCACACACCCGCACACACCCATACCCACACACACAGTACCTGTTCTCCTTGCCGTTCTGTAGTAAGGAGTGTCTATCCATGCTGGAGCGGTCTGTGCATACATATGTGTTTCTGCGGGTCATGGCACTTGCTGGGATGTTATTCTGAAGAACAAAAACAAAGTAATGATCAAGCAACATGGAAACAGGTGAAACACATCATACAAACACCACAGACACAGGTGAAACACATCATACAAACACCACAGACACAGGTGAAACACATAATACAAACACCACAGACACAGGTGAAACACATCATACAAACACCACAGACACAGGTGAAACACATAATACAAACACCACAGACACAGGTGTAGCACATAATACAAACATCACAGACACAGGTGTAACACATAATACAAACACCACAGACACAGGTGTAACACATCATACAAACACCACAGACACAGGTGAAACACATCATACAAACACCACAGCACATAATACAAACACCACAGACACAGGTGTAACACATCATACAAACACCACAGACACAGGTGTAACACATCATACAAACACCACAGACACAGGTGAAACACATCATACAAACACCACAGACACAGGTGAAACACATCATACAAACACCACAGACACAGGTGAAACACATAATACAAACACCACAGACACAGGTGAAACACATCATACAAACACCACAGACACAGGTGAAACACATAATACAAACACCACAGACACAGGTGTAACACATAATACAAACATCACAGACACAGGTGTAACACATAATACAAACACCACAGACACAGGTGAAACACATCATACAAACACCACAGATACAGGTGTAACACATCATACAAACACCACAGACACAGGTGAAACACATAATACAAACACCACAGACACAGGTGAAACACATCATACAAACACCACAGACACAGGTGAAAGTCATAATACAAACACCACAGACACAGGTGTAACACATAATACAAACACCACAGACACAGGTGTAACACATCATACAAACACCACAGCCACAGGTGAAAGTCATAATACAAACACCACAGACACAGGTGAAATGTATTATGCAAACACGACACAGGTTAAATGCATTCCATCTACCGCAGGTCATATTGTACTGGTTATCAGCTCCAGAATCTTGACCCCGCATGTGCACTACATGTTTGTGTCTTTACTATCAATATTATGTTCACAGCTGCTGTGTCCGGATAAAGGAACTTAGCTGCCGAGCGCCTCTCCGCACAGGCAGGTGGGGGTGTTTAGGCAGGTGGGGGTGTTTAGGCAGGTGGGGGTGTTTTTCCGTGCGTGGTGCTCACCGGTGTGACAGGGACGTCCTTCCGTCGGTCGGGGATCTCGGCCTTGTTTGGGTTGCTGGCCGTGCTGACCATGGGGCTGGAGGGCGGGACGCCGCGGCTGCCCGCCGTGCTGGACTTGCGCGCCACCAGACGCTCCTCCTTCAGCTCCGCCTCCCCAGACCCAGGCCCCGCCCCCGCCCCAGCGACCGCAGCGGCCGCCGCCGTGGGGCTGCGTTTGGGGTGGGCCGTGGGCACGGCAGGGCCACCTGGCACGCGTCCCGGGGCGAGATGGGAAACACAGTCAGACATCCTGGTAGATTTACTGCGGGACTTTAAGCTAGAGCGTGCTGGGTGTCAGGACAGGGCTTCCCGAACACGAATGACTGAAACAAATAAAAATGCTTCAGCTGTTCATAACTTAAACGGGCAATTATTTCTCGAATGTCAGCAGAGGGACGTATCACCTACGATCTCAGGCTGAACCGGTTTGCAGCTGTTGAGTTACTGGTTATCTCTCTGTATCATGAATGAACAGAAGAACGTGGAGAACAGAGACTCACAGAAGTCACTGTGCCTCCTCTGACGGTGGTAGGAGGAGGCACTGCGCTGGGTTTTGCTGTGGGCGGTGGCTGAGGTGGAGCTGGCCGAGGAGGTGGAGGAATGTTTACTGGTACCATTGGTTATCGGACTGGGTCGCACCCGCGCCAGGGATAGACTACTGCTTGACCGGGACTCGCTGCCGTCCTGTGGAGGATGACGGGCATGGGTGAGAATATTTAAACTGAACAAACGCACACACACACACACACACACACACACACACACACACACACACACACACACACGAACACACACTCACACTCACACACACATACACTCACTCACACACACACACAAAATAAAAAACAAAACAAAACTGGTCTTAGCAATCACCATCGCTGTAATGGCTTTGCAAACAACACACACACACACACACACACACACACTCTCACACACACACACTAGGGCTGCCACAAACGATTATTTTAATAGTCGACTAATCACCGATTAATTTTTACGATTAGTCGACTAGTCGGATTGTACGTTAATTGAATATAAAACATACACTAGAATGCAACTGCTATTATATAACCATCATTAGATTTCAGCTATAACTAAAAATAAAAACAATTAAGATCATAGTTCATTAAACCTTTAATGAAATATGCAGCTTGTTGCAACAAACAATTATTAAAATAAGGATAAGGCACTGCCTTAAAAAACACAAAAATAAATAGGCCTACATTAATAAAGAATTTTTTTTTTTGGTTTTTCTTTCTTTCATTAGTCTCTGGCATCAAACTTCGTTACATTTAAATCAAATTAGGTAGGGACCTGAAACTAAGGAGTTATTCACAAAAATAAAGTTTTGGTCTCACTGACGTTACAGAAAATACACGAATGCGTGCTAAGGCTAATGAAACAAATCGCCATCACTAATGTTAACTTTTACAGTTACGATAAGCAGGGTTGCCAACTCTCACGCATTGAGAGTGAGACACACGCATTTGACCGTCTTCACACGCTCACACACCACACATCCGATATCTCACGCCGAAAAAAAAATCTAGTTTATTTACCTCTGATCCACATCTATGATTCAATGAGTTACTAGTTCGCTCTGGCGACAACCACTGGCAATCGATCGCGATATAATACGTGATCTTGAAAAGTTGGCAACCCTGCGATAAGTAAGTACTAAGTTAACGCTCTGTTTATGGTAACTTTAGCAGCTAACTAGCAATTTAGATTACAGAAGAGATGACGGTCCCTATTCATCATTGTTGTCACAATTAGCCACAACATGCTTCAGGTGCTCGTACATCGCGGTTGTGCTGCCATGGAAGGCAAGTTCTGCCTTGCAGATATTGCACGCGTTTCGGAACCCGACTACGGAAAATTATCCCGCACTTTTGAGTTCCGTAGCCGGGTAGCCATGATACCAGAACCTGTCTGTATAACGTCCTGGGATGTCGTCAACTGTCTACCCCGGTTTCCACTACTGCGCATGTGCGTCAAGGACAGAAACGCAGACGCAGCAGTGGAAACTGTCGCAGCAGTTTGGAGAGGAAAAAAAACGACGCATCGACTAATAAAGTAGTCGTCGACTATTTTAGTAGTCGACATAGTCGTGACTAGTCGACTAATCATGGCAGCCCTAACACACACACACTCACACACACACTCACACACACACACTCACACACACTCACACACACACACACACACACACACACACACACACACACACACACACACACACACACACACATCCAGGACATCCCAGCATCGCACCTCGCCTTTGCGGCCAAGCAGGAGGTAGGTGGAGGTGATCTCGTTGTACTTCTGAGTGCTCAGAGCTTCTCTGATCTCCTCGCGTGTGTAACCCATCCCTACCATGACCTCTGTGGTGTAGGGAGAGAAAACAAACAGAGAGGACTCGCTAAGAGGATGGTCTTTAAAAAAATGGAACCGTAAAAATCAGATCCGTCACACTTTGCTTTGTTTAGACTCCAGCCAATCACCATGATCCATGATCTACTGAAGAACTCCAGGAGTACCAAATATGTTTAAACCAGGATATGTTAGATCAGGAACAGGTCAGTGGGTCAGGAGGACGTTTGTGGACTTCTCACCTATCCGCTCCGAGTCATTGTGGTCCTCCACGGGTTCCACGTGTGGCTTCAGCTCGTCACCATCGTATCCGACATTCATCCACTTATCCTTCATGATTTGCTGTGGAAGACCAAGACAGACACGTTCAGGTCACCCAGGAAAGGCAGCGCTGCTCACGGCTGCTCGAGCTTAGACTGCGGCGTGGGGGCCTGTGGCCTGCAGTGAGTCCTCCCCACCTCTAGGGTGCAGCGTTTGCTGGGGTTGAGCACCAGGAAGCGGCGGAGGATGCCCTCGCAGTCGGTGGACATGTAGAACGGCACGCGATACTTCCCCCGGAGCACGCGCTCACGCAGCTCCTGTGGGACGACAAGGAGGTCAGCGCCCTGTCCGAGCAGACACCACCCGGGCACGCCGGGGAACACATCGCCGACAACACACGGAAAAGCCCCGCGGAATGAAAGTGCGAGGTGAACGGAAGGCAGAGCCGCTCCACCTTGAGGTTCTGGCCGTCGAAGGGCAGCGAGCCGCTGACCAGCGTGTACAGGATGACCCCCAGGCTCCACACGTCCACCTCCGGCCCGTCGTACTTCTTCCCCTGGAAGAGTTCGGGCGCGGCGTACGGCGGGCTGCCGCAGAACGTGTCCAGCTTGCTGCCCGCCGTGAACTCGTTGCTGAAGCCGAAGTCGGCGATCTTGATGTTGGAATCCGCGTCGAGCAGAAGGTTCTCTGCCTGAGGGAGAAGGAGAGAGAGAGAGAATGTCAGAAGAAAGAGAGAGAAAGAGAGAGAGAGAGAGAGAGTGAGTGAGTGAGTGAGAGAGAGAGAGAGAGAGAGAGAGAGAGAGAGAGAGAGAGAGAGAGAGAGAGAGAACAATGGAAGAGTCATGCAGGATCTGATGTACTGGTGACCTGGAATGACACCTTGAATGCTAACTGAGGGCAGACAGACGGCGGTGGAATCAATACCTTCAGGTCCCTGTGAACTATGTTCTTCTGATGACAGTAGTGAACTGCGGACACGATCTGTAAACAGATCGACGATCACCATTAGCACGACAGTTAACCTTAACTCCTCCTTACAGAACACCGAAGGGCGTGTTCACAATGAGAACCTTTGATACTCCCTACAAAACAGAGTCCAAAAACAGGATGTGTATTTAAACAGTCGTGCTGAAAAAGGAAGGTGACTTCAGCCAGGCTTCAAGGGCCAGGCAGCAGACACCAGTGTCTCACCTGCCGAAATTTAGCCCGAGCTTCCTTCTCTTTCATTCTCCCATGGGCCACGAGGTAGTCAAACACTTCACCTGTGGTGAGGTGAACAGAGAGAGAGAGGGAGAGAGAGACAGAGAGAGAGAGAGACACAGAGAGAGAGAGAGGGAGAGAGAGAGAGGATGCAGAGTACATGTTACTCACATGTAAACAAAACAGCTAAATTTGAGTGTTAAAAAAATGAGAAATAATAATCCTCATTTATAATCACAATCAATAACAATCACACCTTAGTGCAAAACAGTAAATCACATATATAAATGTAATAACATTTATTAATTGCAGATGAAATATGTAAAAAGATTCATATGATTCAAATTCAAAGCCCTATGATTTAGCAGCACTCATAAAAATAAGAAGATAATAATAAGAAGAATACAGTCATGATTCTCAAGAAAGTGCTATGAAAGAGAGATGTAGAGCAGGATGTTTAGGGGCGTGTTCAGGGGCGTGTTCAGGGGCGTGTTTAGGAGCATGGCAGGGGAAGAGAGAAGACAGGCCGCTAGTAGCTAGAACAGGGTTTTGTGTGCATGCATGTGGCACAGCCAGGGGCGCGTCATTGGTACTGGGCAAGTGCATGGGCTGAAAAACCCATCAGCTTGCCAGCCCAACAGCCCGTCAGCCGGCCAGCCCAACAGCCCATCAGCCCGTCAGCCAGCCAGCCCAACAGCCCATCAGCCAGCCAGCCCAACAGCCCACCAGTCTGCCTGGGAGCGGGCACCGCAGTGGGGGAGCTACAGTGGAGTTAACAGAAGCTTCACTTGGGTAAGAATAGCAGAGGGTGGAGAGAATGAGTCGACTGTGGAGGAGGGGAGAGAGAGAGAGAGAGAGAGAGAGAGAGAGAGAGAGAGAGAGAGAGAGGGGAGAGAGGGGAGTGATGGGAGAGAAGAGGGTGAGAGGAGAGAGAGAGAGATGGGAGAGAGAGGAGAGAGAGAGAGAGAGAGAGAGAGGAGAGGGGAGAGAAGGGAGTGATGGAAGAGAAGAGGGTGAGAGGAGAGAGAGATGGGAGAGAGAGGAGAGAGGGGGAGAGAGGGGAGAGAGAGAGAGAGAGGGGGAGAGAGGGGAGAGAGAGAGAGAGAGAGAGGGGAGAGAGAGAGAGAGAGAGGGGAGAGAGGGGAGAGAGAGAGAGAGGGGAGAGGGGAGAGAGAGAGAGAGGGGAGGGAGGGGAGAGAAGAGGGTGAGAGGAGAGAGAGAGAGATGGGAGAGAGATGGGAGAGAGAGGAGAGAGGGGGAGAGAGAGAGGAGGACAGCTGACTGATGGGACAGATGCATGTGTAACATGTGAGTGTGTGTGCGCAGAGCGAGTGAGGTGATTGGTCTGAATACACGTCTGTTCACGTTTGAGCTGGAGGGTACATGCGTGGGTTATAAAGGAAGGATGCAGTATGTGTGTTTGCAGGCGAGGACTTGCAATTTCTGTGGACTATAGTTTAAAAAAAGTCTTAATTGCAGGAAAAAACATGGAAATGTCTAAAAAGATTTAGAGCAGCCTTACACGATCACTACAATCAAGGGCCGACTCAGTTCTCAGACACTCAGTTCTAATGAAAGACTGGAGTTTATCATGACTTTACATTTGCTCTCTGAGCGTTTGTAGGACCTGGGAGTTCCTTACCACCACTAGCGTACTCCATAATAAGATACAACGTCTTCTCCGTTTCAATCACCTCAAAGAGTTGAACTGTGAAAAAAATATGGATAAGACAATTCAGAAAATAAATCTCATAAAGATAGTAAGTACTACCTGATCCAGAACGGAAGCTGTGTGCAGAAAAGCTTCTGTACTGATTGGCACACTCTACAGAAGACAATGTCTAAAACTGAGTGTCCGTTTTGTGCGGTTACTATAGTTAACAGCACACAATTAAGCAATCAACGATCCCAGTGCACTAGAACCAGTATGATAAGAACCGCCATGATCGTGACAGCACGAGCCTGGGGCGAATTACGGAAACATTCCTACGCTGCGGTATGGGGCAAGTTTACGGATGTTGCCTGTGCATGCTTAACTTACACTCAACACAAAAGGCCAACATGTGCTGTGTGAGTCTAAGATATGCAGGCAAAGGCATCATTCGTGCACTTGTATCAGACCGCACCGTAGGAATGTTTTTGTGCTGTCATCCGCCCCTCCCTCGTAAGTTCGCGGTCACAGGATCTCACCGTAAAAACCAAACGCACACGCACACACACACACACACACACACACACACACACACCACAAACACATAAACATGACACACACATGCACACCTTCAGGAGATGGAGTTGACCACCACTCACCTATGTTTGGGTGGTTCAGTCCTTTCATGATTCGCACCTCTCGGAAGAGCTGCAAGAAACATAGACATCACATTACAAACCAGACGTCATTTAACAAACCAGACGTCACTTAACAAACCAGACGTCACTTAACAAACCAGCCAACACATTACAAACCAGACGTCACTTAACAAACCAAACGTCACTTAACAAACCAGACGTCACTTAACAAACCAGACGTCACTTAACAAACCAGACGTCACTTAACAAACCAGCCAACACATTACAAACCAGACGTCACTTAACAAACCAGACGTCACTTAACAAACCAGACGTCACTTAACAAACCAGACGTCACTTAACAAACCAGACGTCACTTAACAAACCAGCCAACACATTACAAACCAGACGTCATTTAACAAACCAGACGTCACTTAACAAACCAGACGTCACTTAACAAACCAGCCAACACATTACAAACCAGACGTCACTTAACAAACCAAACGTCACTTAACAAACCAGATGTCACTTAACCAGCACTGCGATCTGCACTGGAAGCTTTCAGTTGCAGTTAGAACTATGACATTTAGAAATGACTAGTTATAAATTAGAAATGACTAGTTATAAAAATGTTAACACAGTCGGTCAGGAAAACACAGTGGCGGAGACTTCAGCCCCAAACCCACGAGTGTATTGGAAGGAGTGAGATACAGTGCAGCTGGTAACTAGGGGGAAAATCCGCTGATTCATAATGTCACTTATGTTGATGGCTTATGAACACATGTAGCTCCACTATCCAGACCAGCTCACTAATCAAGCATCTCAGGGGTCCTGAAGGAAGAGAGAGAGAGAGAGAGAGAGAGAGAGAGAGAGAGAGAGAGAGAGAGAGAGAGAGAGAGAGAGAGAGAGAGAGAGAGAGAGGAATGTGCTGAAGGTTGAACGGCCACATGGCATCATTAGTGGTCATTCCTCCCCAAAACACACACTGTCACCCTGGGAGACAGAGAGGGAGAAAGAGAGAGAGGGAAGCAAACACACGCTAGACAGAGTGGAACATACACACGGCAACAGAAAAGGATATAAAATGAAAGAGAAACAAGACAAGAGACAGAAACCGACAGAGCTGCACATTGATGGACAACTACACAGACAGCAGGCCATGACAGCAGGACGCGGGGTTCACTCTCTGGATGGCATCGGCATCCTGTCTTTACACATCTTCACATGTAGGGTTTAGTTCCACAGCTAATGTAGGCTCCTGCCTTACAGACAAGAAGGCCATTGCATAACTCAGGAAGAGTTTGTCAGGTGTCCACATTTCTGTCTTTCCTGCTCCGTTTGTTTCTACATCGGCTGACAGCGAGCGAGAGAAAACCTTCCCAGGAGATCTCTGACATTGTTTTAACAATGTTTCACTCTCGCTTGGCTAACTGCTTTTCCACTCCTGCCCTCTCTGAACACCAAAGAGCCCGTTTTCCGGACACAAAGCCGAGTCCTGGATTACATTACTCTGCTAATGGTAATTCCCCATTGACAACGCTGCTCAGTCAATGATGGTGCTCTTTCGATGCCCAAAATAGCAGCTCTTTGTTAGCCTAAATGCTCACTGGCTTTAGACGTAACTGCTGTCTGTGAATGCAGACTCCCAAACACGCTACCTCGCATCAAAACACACCTGACCGGTATTGGAGTAGGCCTGTTCCTTATTTACATCAGACAGATCACAATCTTGTTGTCACGATGCTCACTTAGAAAAGGGGTTGGAATAACACTTCTCAGTGCAAAGGAGAAAGAGTTTCACTGTAATGGAAGCTAGTAAAATCCGTCTGCAGTACAATGGGTCACTCAGTTGAATGATTGGGTCTGTGGTGAGGACATTCACTATAACAGTGAGGCCGAGAGACACTCCAGAGGAGCGTCCACGAACCGTGGAGCGTTAAAGCTTTCACAGGACACAGTGTAAATGACATCTGCTCAAATCTGCTAATCTTCCTACGTCACACATGTATGATTATGTACACACACACACACACACACACACACACACACACACACACAGTGAGGTGCAGGTCTATTACATAATGGCCATAAATGTTGAGACCATTACTGCCAGCACAGTGACCAGCAGGAGAAAAGCCTGTGAAGCCGCACTGACTTGTGGGGCCCACAGAAAGGCAGCGGTGAACACGCCACCGATCCGCACTCCCTCGGCAAACACACGCGTCTGTAGACACAGTGTTCCTTGGCATTCGCTCCTATTGAATCGTGGAGGCAAGCGCATTGGCTGTTTACCTGAGATCTCAAGCTGATAATCACATAAGCCTGCCTGACAGCGGCCCCTCCCCAACCCCCCCCACCCCCGCCCCCCCCCACACGCAAGCCTTCCTGGTTCATTTCCCAGACGCTGGCTCCACGTCAGCGTTACCATGGCGACCTGGAGTTGAAGCTGCCCCCACATCCCCCCGTCTGTCTGGGCTGAGATCCCCAGCCCCTCCCCCGGGCCCTGCCGGTCGTACCAGGATGAGGACTCCATTAGCGGTGGGGAGGCAGGGGGCAGTGTGGCCCTCTTCCTCAACCTCCCTCTCCACCCACTAGCACCAAGGCCACTGCAAGGCAGCACTAATCAATCCCCGACCTGAACTTCGTCGCACCCTTTCTCTTCCTGCTACCCTGGCGTCCTGCATGGACAGTGACGTCTGCTGCTTTGCCTCACCTCCATTCTCACCCCCCCCCCCCCCCCCCCCCCCCCAACGCCACCATCAGCATGTTTGTGGGTAGATGCATGTCTGATTCTACATGTATGCAGGTGTGAGCTCACATAAACATGAATGCATGCCTATGATATATTTCAAGGTTAAAGAAATGACTACAAAGACCACATATATAACAACCTTGCAGTAGCAATACACACTTCTCCAATAAAGCATTTTATTATACACACAGTACACACATCCAGCCAATGAAAGATCACCTGACTGCAAAAATGAGACTCCAGCCCGTTTGACAGGGAGAGAAAACCCTGTGACTTAGAGATTCATCGGCACGCAATCGTTTCGCAACTGCATTCTGCATTCGAAGAAATAACCAAGAAACGGCTTCATTTACAAACTGAGCTGTGCTCTGTACACATGTTCCCTTTTCCCGCTCGGTCTGGCATCGTCTCCTGGTCCTGGTTCTGGGGTCTGATTCAGCCACGCCAGGGTCTGAGTGCCCTAGCAGTGACTCAGCCTCTGTCCATCAGAGTCCTCCTGGCTCCACATTCACACTGGCTGAAGTAATCTTCTGTAATCCTAAAGGGCTTAGCACTCTCCCCAGGACCTCCCTGTGTCCAGGACCGCCCCGTGTCCAGGACCTCCCTGTATCCAGAACGGCCCCGTGTCCAGGACAGCCCTGTGTCCAGGACCGCCCTGTGTCCAGGACCTCCCCGTGTCCAGGAACGCCCCATGTCCAGGACGGCCCTGTGTCCAGGACTCCCCAAAACTCTCCTCCTACACTGTGATCTCCTCCGCAGGGATCTCCTCCACTGGGATCTCCTCCTTCACTGGGATCTCCTCCGCTGGCATCTACTTTCATTTATTGGGGCAAATTTCATCACGACTAGGACACGCAGCAGATGCTCACACAGATACACTTGCTTTCTCAGGATCTCATTCCCTTATCAAAGCCCCCTGGGGGCCTCCCCTCCGCTTTTGGCTGCCCTCTTTGTTTGCCTGTCTGGAACGCTGCTCCTGGTTGCACAGACTCGAATGAGAGATACCCAACCCCCCACAGACCTTCACGACGGCCCTCTCCCAAACATTTCCCTTTCATTAAAGAAGCAATCCTCTGACAGGGCCCGTGAGTACCAGGATCACCCCCATTCCTGCCCCCATTCCTGCCCCGGGGGCTCTCGGGAATCCGGCGTCTGGGAAAGCTTGTCACCAGCTGACTGGGTCGGGCCCCTCCACCCCTAAAACAGGATTAAAGTGAGGGGGTCTACGGACCGAGGAGGCAGAGAATGGGTCTGCAAAGCCCCTTCCAGCCTCGGAGACTGTGTAAGTGATACTGCCACTCAGGTTACACCACAATTACCAGAGCAGTTCGGATGAGGCTGGGTCCATCTTGGAAAACCCGATAAACATTGAGTGCTGTCGAAGGCTTGGAGTGAGGGAGAGGATACTGAGATCAAACATAAATCTTCAAAGAGATTGCCAAGTCGCTTTTCTTAATTTATTTATTTTTGCATTACTGCACAGACTGTACATCATGGAAGGATTAGGTGGTTTGTTTTAAATAATCCATGAGTAAAATTTGTTTTTTTTTTAAAAGCCGTTAGCTGAAGGTGTATTAAGAGTCATAAGATTGTTTAGGTTGCTGTGAGAAATTAGAATCATTAGGAACAATCGGTTTCATGCAAGAACATTTTATTATGACCCAAAATGTGTCATAGTTCCTCTGGCCACAAATCCGTTCGTGTCTGAACAGAACCGCCCTGAATTGCCTTTGTGTTGTATAAGAGCGTGCAAGAGAACTGGGAATTACCTTATTGAACGCCCCCAAAATGGCAGGCACTGTCATTCACAAAAACTCCACCTTCAGGCAAAAAGAGCTGTTTTTATCATGTTCAGAGTCCAGTCGTTGTATATCACATGATTGTGGCATCAGTAGTGGAATTAAGAACTGACAAAGCCAGGAATTGGGAAAGAAATCTTTCTTGAGCTGACCATGAATCACATGAATCAGGGTGGTGTATGTTTAAAATGGGCGGAGGTTAAAGCAGGACTGATGACAGACTCCAGCTGACGTAGCGATGTCAGTCAGCACCACCGTGGCTCTTCTGCCGAGGAGTGGCTGTCAATACGAGCATCATGAACCGATAAACAACGTGGGTGAATTTCACCGAAGGCTAATCTATCACAGGATATAAAGTCATCAGGCAACAAGTTAGCACGTCTGATGAATAGCTTCAGTCCACTGCAGAGCAGCAGAGTGGAATTTAATACCAGCACCAAGGAGAATAATAAAAAAATGATTACTCTTTATTCATCGAGTTTAATTTTCATGTTCAAACTGAAATTTCTTCAAGCTGATAAAACAGACTGCTTAACAGATTGTTGGGCTATTTACAGTTCTTTCCTATGGGCTGTATGTGAAGTGTACCACAGGTCTGTGGCACCCATAAAAGTTGCCGTCGCCCACGAGAAAACTGTTGAAAAACTGAAAGCTGCTATCATGAATCTGTTCATACAAGTGGTTCTTGCATAAGGATCGTTGTGTTGTGTTAATGCTGTTGCTATGACACATCGACTCGCTCACAAAACGCTGAGGCACGCAGACGGTGAACTTCTCTGAAAATAATCGAGCAACACCACGATGATGAATACACCACGCTTCATCTAGCCTCCCAATACCTGGAGCGGACACTCGCCATGGCAACGGCTGGTTTGCATGTCTGTGTGTGTGTGACAGGAAAAGCATGTGAGCGACTGACTGAGAATGAGGGAGAGAGAGAAGGAGGGAGAGAGAGAGAGAGAGAGAAGGAGAGAGAAGGAGAGAGAGAGAAGGAGAGATAGAGACAGAGAGTGAGACAGAGAGGGAGAGAAGGAAAGAGAGGAGAGATGGAGAGTGAGAGAGATACAGAGGGAGAGAGAGGGAAAGAGAGAGGGAGAGAGAAGGGACAGAGAGAAAGATAGATAAAGGAGGAAATGGATAAAAACAGAAAAAAAGAGGGAGAGAGACAGAGAGGCAGCACCAGATACGAGAACAAAAACACCAAGAGGGAAGTGGGGGGAGGGGACAGGAAGGGGGGGGGTCGAGGGGGGGGAGGCAGCAGGTGCCCCGGTTGGGGCCAGAGAGACACGGGGTGCCAGGCTGGAAGGGGTGGCTTGGGTCGGCACTGCTGCACCTCGGAGGACTACAGCCCAGCGCAGGCCCATCATGCACGGGGGCAACCACGGAAACCACGCAACAGCCTGGCAAACGTCACTCCCTTTCTGCTTTATAAACGCCAGCATCCGAAACCCTTTCACGCTCGTTGGATTTAAGAGAACGTCCTGATAATAAAGACACACTGCACACGCTTGTCTTCACCAAATCTGAGCTGCTGTAACAACAGGGTTCATATTCCCAGACGTAAACCGTAAGTAATAATGGTGACATGGCACTGCTTGAACGATCAGTGTCACCAACAGCAGTTTTTACGTGCGGCGTGTGAACGTCATTCCTGAGGTACCGATCACACACACACAGGCATGCAGATCAACACAATCAACACAGCATAACAAAGAATAAGATAACATAACATAAATAGAACAACGTATGGAAGGAAAAACACTCAGTGGAACAGACACCAGAGCGCAGACACCAGAGCGCAGACACCAGAGCACAGACACCAGCACGCAGACACCAGCACGCAGACACCAGAGTGCAGACACCAGCACGCAGACACCAGCACACAGACACCAGAGTGCAGACACCAGCACGCAGACACCAGCACGCAGACACCAGAGTGCAGACACCAGCACGCAGACACCAGAGCGCAGACACCAGAGCGCAGACACCAGCGTGCAGACACCAGAGTGCAGACACCAGCACGCAGACACCAGCACGCAGACACCAGCACGCAGACACCAGAGCGCAGACACCAGCACGCAGACACCAGAGCGCAGACACCAGCGCGCAGACACCAGAGTGCAGACACCAGCACGCAGACACCAGCACGCAGACACCAGCACGCAGACACCAGAGCGCAGACACCAGCACGCAGACACCAGAGGGCAGACACCAGAGCGCAGACACCAGAGTGCAGACACCAGCACGCAGACACCAGCACGCAGACACCAGAGCGCAGACACCAGAGCGCGTGACAAGAACATTCTGCTCTGGTCACTGAAATATGGAACCCCACAGAAGCGCAAACACCCTGGGACAGCCGCCGTGTGGATGAAGTGTTACAGTCAGAGATCTCGCTGGGTATTTTAATCTCCCAGGTGCACCTGTGATAATCCTCCAGAGATGTATCACTGTGAGATACATGTTATACAAGAACAGTCACAACTGGGCATGGCTGGAGTGCAGTATTACTGGAGTTTGCACTTATAAAACAAGACACATTTGCATCTCTTTAATCAGACTATCAGACTGCTCATCTTCTCTTTAATCAGACTATCAGACCGCTCATCTTATCTGTATCAACACCTCCCCTCAAACGACAGTCTGCCATCTTTAGCACCGAGTGAATGTGATCACAACAGTGGAGTGAAGTTCCCCAGATTTCCCGTAAATGAGTGAGATTAGCGATGCAAATCACAAGGTGCTCCAACACAGAGGAGAGATCACTGCACAGCGACGAGACACAGACGTCACAGAAGCTCTGACGCACATCACGGCCCACGGGGCTCCCAGTCAGGACACCCAGGTTAAAGTTCACGCTATGCTGTTGTATTACCAGACAAAACCAAAAGATGAAGGCTCAGTGCACTACATATACACACACAGCGTTGTCCTATAACTGTTCAGCACCGATACGATACTGCCATGTGTGTTACTGTTCGCGTTTGCTTGTCAGGCACTTGTCATAATTAAATAAGCAGTTAAATGAAAACACCTTTAGGGAATCTGAAGTTAGAATCTGGATCTTACCTTTTGTAGGCTGGTTGGGTTTAGTTGGGTTTTGTCAATAATCTTTATTGCAACCTGAAAATTGTAAAGGAAAGGTACATATTATTGGTTCGAAAAGTCAGATACCCTGTACATAAAAAAGCTTTCATATTGTGCCACTGTAAAACTCCCAGAAACAGAAAAACATCCCATATATATTTGATGGCGTGATTACTGTTGGTCAAAGTGTGAGAAAACTGGATAAGAAACTTTATGGATTTTTTTTGGCAGGCTTTGTTTGCTTCACTTAAAAGTAAAGCTGCAACATTCCAGTGCCGCAGGTCAGAGTCTGCAGATGTAGTCATGGAGCAGAGTTCCTCCAACCCCAAGACCAGGACTCTCCAGCTTCAGGACGCCCCTGGTGGAGATCCATAAGAGCTCGGCAGGCTTACCTCTCTGCCCGTCAGGATGTGACGTGCCAGCTTCACCTTGGCAAAGTTGCCCTTGCCGATGGTCTTGAGCAGGCGGTAGTTGCCGATGTGAGGGTGCTCGTCCGAGCACGAGGCGATGGAGCTGCGACATCGAGCTCCCAGAGAGCGATGGGACCAGGACGAGCCCTTCTCCGAGCGGCTGGCCGAGAGCTGTGCATGCTGGGGGAAGAGGGGGGGCGGGGTGGGGGGGGGGGGGGGGGGGGGGAGAGGCACCATGAACACACAGAACTTTCACGGCCAACGTTTGCAGGTGCATTTCCAGAGGGGATGAACTGATCAGCCCTGCATGGAGATGGAGGGATCATGCTGAAGAGCTCATGGTGATTGGATTACTGACGATACTCCAGCCAGGGAGAGTCTTGCACGCAGGTGTCTGCATGTTTCCTGAGCTGACCTTCTCTAGGCAACGAAGAGCTGACCTGCCACAACTCTGCTTGCTTCTGCGTCTCGGGGGGGCGTGAGGTTTGGCGAGGGGCCTCGGTACCTAATCTGTTTTGGAATGTGCTGCGTTTTCGCACTTGGATGCTAAACGATGCCACCGCTTTATAACCTCCACGATTAGCCTGGTGCACATGTTGTACAACTCAGAGTCTGATTGGCTCTTTAGTTTTGCCATAGCTTGTGAGTGTTTTTCGAATGCAGTGTATGTCTATATGAGGGCTGTCTGCACATCACGTGTAGAGTGTTAATGGTGAATGAGTCATAGCTTTAAACCTCGAGCTTGTTTATGGAGACGGTTGGGGTGGGGGGGGGGGGGGGGTGTAGTACACACACCAGGCACACGGAGGGTATTGCTGTATGACCTCCGACCTTTTCACATTATGGAGCCCATAGATTCCTGCTCTCAGATGGCAGTCATGCTACAATGAAAGATAGTAAGTCACTGCTTAGTTTTACCACAGGACTAACCCATGACCCCCTAAGTATCGAGGGCACACCAATAACCAAGCTGCAGTGAAAATGGAGCCCTTTTGTGAAAATGGCCATAGGACTCCCTCCACCGTCTAAACCCTGCCTGTGGTTCTGTCTGCTGTGTCACTCCCTCTTGGACCCGCCGGCCCCCCGGGGACGAAGGTGACCTCCAGCACTGCTCTGACCTCCAATAGACACGAGGGACAAAATGCTGTCAGTTGACCCTCCCCCATTCACAAGCCTGTAATTATTCACATGTCTGTACATATATGTATACGCACAGACACACATGCACACGTATGCGGACATCGTCACACTCATGCCCACTCATCTCACGCTGGGCGCCCTTTCTCGTGTTTAGCAGTTCTGCGATTGGCGGCTGTCCTTTTCACCACCAACCCCCCTGCTTTTATTTCTCCCTTTTATGGAGAACACATCGATTCTCCCGTGGACTCCCTCCCTGATTGCCGCACCAATTTATTCAGGGCTGTGTGGGAGTGGGGGATGGATGTGATGGTCAGGACGTTCATCGCAGGCAGGACTGGCCATAGATAAAGACAATTTAGAAAGCAGGAAGGGGGTTCTTCACACCAAAATTCACACCTTGCTACGGGGAAGAGGGTGCCAAGATTATATTCATTTAAATTCTCCTGGATAAACGCCATTCCAACAGTGCATTATGGGAATTATGCTGTCTCCGCAGACGGGAGGATCAACCAGAAAAAGACACCCAACAACCGGCTTTAGATGGACTAAAAACCCCATATTTATGTCCCTCTGCGTGATGTATGTCTGCATATGTGTGTGTGTCTCTGGAAGTGGAGACATTAGTCTCTCCCATTTTTAAAAACATTACTAACTCTGAATAAAACATATTGGGCTCATTTGTCCTGATGATATTTCACTCACCCTAGCACTAATAACACGTTGTATCACTGGTCTCACACATGGGCTACTGGCAACCATTGCTATTTTCTTTCATTGTTCCCTGTCTGATCATCAAGTCCCCTTCTCACTTGTCTTTTAGCTCAACACTATTGTTTTCCTAAACACATCAAGCCTTACAAGCCACAAACACAAAGGAAGTGAATATGCAGATTGACCACTTCTAATGTGACGCCGCCTTCCAGTAAGACAGCAGAGGGCAAAACACTAGTGCAGCAGAGAGTTCAGTGGGGATTCACGTCCTTCTGAAACAGTTGCCTGCAGTCCTGTGGGCCTGGAGACCCCGCCCTGGTCTTACACAATGGACCTGTCTCTTTGGAGAGCATCCTGTGTGGGACAGGGCAGAAAGACGAGAGGGGACACGTGATTGGGTCAGGGTCCATCCCGCCCCACGTCCTGCTATTGCCCTGCGTGGATCACCTCCTCTCCCGCCAGTCTCTCAGCCCTACGTCCTGTTTTCCACAATGGTATCACGTCCCAGAGTCAGCTCGGACCAGTTCCTCGTCATCGCCTCCTCTGTCTACATTTCCCTGAAAACGATGACTCGTCAACAAACACAACAGACTGTTGACAGCAGTCATGCTATGGTGTGCCACATACCGACTATGAAAATACAAAGACTTCAGAGAAATATGAGGTCCATGTTTTCTCAATGTTTACTAGAAAACCTAGTAAGAACTTTCATCTCCTACATTGAACCTCATAAAAAGTAATGCCATATCTTCCTGACGCCTGCTATCCATCCATTACATTAGCGACATGGTGGACCTGGTACATAGCAGCCTCACGGCTCGAATCTTATTTTTGGGGGGGTAAAAGCACAAAGACGGACAGGCGCAGGCAAGCGGCGCAGTGCCCCAACAGAGGGGCGGCTAGCCACGGAGAGAGTGATCGGGCCGATTGAGAGTTCTCACCTTGGCATTAGATGAGAGGACCCATACAAAAAGCCCCCCGCCCCGCCCCAGCTGAGGCCCATCTGGTAAGCACTCAGCGAAGAGATCACCCATCCCCCACACCTTCCCAAATCACAAAGGGACGCCACCGACAGCATCGGCTGTCCGTCGAAGCCATTGGCTCAGCAAACAAAATCATGATGCAATCCTGAAACAGCCACGGGCAGCAGAGTTTCCCGCTACAGCTGTGTGCTTCTACATCCGAATTCTTTACTAGCAATACCAGCAATTAGTTTATTTTATTTTTTTTAGTTTAGATGGATCATGATTTTCTATATTGGAATTCTAATGACTGCTCTCAAGCCAGAAATCACTTATAATGCTTATATATATTGCAGACCATGAGGCATATTGAACATAAAGGTGTAATAATAACCTTATTACTAAATGCTGTCGGTGAATTAAACACAGCATTACAATATGGCAAACTAGGTGTCACACAAGAATGATTACAACCACTACATATTTGACACAATATTCAAGGTCTCTTGCAGGAAACATGAATCACCGTACAACCGTTATTCTGGGCCTGTGAGACGTGGGTGGAGGAAGGAGATAATGTGTAAAAACAGGTGTGATTCCTACGTCATTCACCCTATATATGTAAATAACTTCAAGTTCTAAAACATTTTAGTGACTGCTTCTAGATTTAAGAGGCACAAACACCAAGAACTGTGTCTCTAGCCAAACACTTATGGAATGCACCGCATAACAATTTTGTCCATGACCTCACTATGATGAGCATCTTCTGTCCATCTTACAGAACCAGAATTGCTCGTTGGGTTTCCAAGAAACAAACCACGAAACAAACCCGGCCGGGCTGGCCTCTGGGTCCGATTAACTGAGCTATGCAGCTAATGGCTAGCTGGCCGGGTTTTTCCTGACAAACACAGACGAAAACCACTCACTGGTGTTCGACCATTTTGGTACTGAATTAATAATCCCCAGTTTTAGAAATATTCTCAGGATCAGATTGTCATTTATCTGTTTGGATGAGGAAAAAAATAGCAGGGCACATACCAACACAAAGAACTACTACTGAACATATAAGAGTCCGGGAAGAGGTCCAGTACAAACAGTTGCAAAACTGGACACATAATTTTCCCTTTATTCTTAAATAAGTGGTGGAAGAAGTATAAACAAAATGGCTGCTAAAGCCTTGTAGAACAAACATGTTCCCAATTCCAATCTACTGCCTACCAGTGCATTTAAACCGATGTCTGATTCAGAGAGAGCAGTAATGTCAAGTAGTCACCATAAGGTATTCGTGTGTTAGGTTCTTCTTATGGCCATTACGCCCCAAAATGAAGCAACAAAGAGAGTGTGGCTTTACACAACTGCTCGCTGACTTCTCCTCGACTTCCGGTACTGACCAATAAAATAACAGTGTTATTTCTGCACTTCAAGAACAGAGTTAGGTACAGAAGACAGACAGAGAGAAAGAGAAAGAGAGAGAGAAACAGAGAGAGAGTCTTTCCAAGTTCTTAATCACTGGTCTTGACATTTAAGTTTTTTTTTAAGTAAGCTAGTGGAGCATAACACAAAATGGCTGCCATCGTGACCATGTGAAACCTGTTTCATTTCAACAGATAAGCCAGTTTCCGCATAAGACACATGACCTGAAAACAAGGTCAAGGGTCTGGGCTACATCGTCAGGCCTGGCCTCTGTCCTCCAGCCTTGGGCCACTTGCACAACAGAGATAACACGATCACCTTCTCTGGCCTGTGGCTGGCTCCTCTGTTTTAGTTGTTTGGCTTTAGTTCTATGGCCAGACAAAGTGTTTGCATAATCTGTGAGACTGAGTCCTCTCTCATGATGAACTTCCTAATGTGCTGGCTCAGTGCTACCAGTTCCTCTGTTGCAAACTCCGGCCACTTCTGCTGGGTCCTGCATGGTCTGGCAGACTCACCACTTTACGACCGCTGCAGCAGTGCCCGAGTTTCTAACGCTCCAAAGTTTCACTGGTCCTAATAAAAATGAATGACTTGTGCTGGTGCGTTTAAACACTCTGCTGAATATTACGATCAGCTGAGTCTTTTTTTCCCCTTCGTTCAGACATGTTTTTTTCCATTATGAAGGTTTATCAGGTGATGTCATGTAGCAAGTTTTTATGTTTTTGCGATGTGTAATGTGTCTATGGCATACAACACATGTTCAAGGTGTAGAGAACAGATTCACAAGTTCATAACGTTCTCATCATTCTGTATCAAAGTCCCTACATAGAAGAACCTGTACTGAGATACAGTTATTTAAAAAACACATGCTGGTTAGGCCACTGGGAAACCTGATTCTGATCCGGCGTTAGTGTGCCGTTAGGGTGGAGACAGAGACACCAGCTCTGTATATTCACAAAGCACTAAAGAGAGCAGAATTATTATTAGTAAAATGATTTGCCCTTTTGCTTAGTCTGTTTATAAAGTAGGTGTATAAAACTACAGTCTCGAGGGCCTACAGCACTGCAGTTTAGCGCTCTATGCTACACCAATAATTGTCCTTGGGCAAGACTGCTCAAGCTCACTGGCTCTTTCTGCCTGTAACATGCCTGAAATTGTAAATCACTGAATAAAAACACCTGTCAAATGCTTAAAAACAAACAACAATAACGACTGTGGTTATAATATCAAATAAAGCTGCAAGGTAACTGTCAGTTTAGCTAATTTTACCAAAAGTAGCTACATCCTGGACCAACATTGCTGACTCAATGTTAAGCAAAATGCAGTGAATATGAGAGATATGAGAATGTAAAAAAAAAAAAAAAACCCCACATGTCCTCCAACACCTCTAATACAGAGTCTGATTAATTGGTTAAAACAGAAAAGGAATGGCTGGAATTATGTGATTAAATCTACTGCCAACTAATGATAATAGAATATGGCGTGAGGTTTTATACATTCGAATTTCAGCCCGCTCAGATCAATACAGATGAGCTGATCACATCACACTTGGCTTTGAGTTCATGCAGGGACTTACAGCAATGCTAAAGTAATGAGATTAACGTCTGTCCCTTTTCCATATATGAAAACATATGGGGAACCAAACCTATATTTTTATTTAATAAAATTGTAAATGTCTTGGGATCTGAAAGACAGCATAATGGACAACAACAATGCGTTGTCCACACCCACAGCCCCATTCTACACTCTCCTATTCACTATTGTGCTATTAGTGAAATAGAGTGACGTCAGAATAAACACAGTAGTAAAAACCGAGCAACGTTGATCCCATCTGTGAATCACCCACACACACTCGCTGTAGGCCTAAATGTGGATTTTGCAGCTCCTGTTAAAAGTTGTGCACAGCCATGCTGACTCACACCAGCTTTTCAGACGGAAAACTAAAAGGCTTCCCCCCTTTCCTCGCCCTGAGCTCCGACACTAACCGGGTCACTGAAACACTGCGGCCCGACGCTCACGTCCAGGAAGCGACTGTGGAGCTGCAGTGTGACTACAGTGATCTGCTCAAACATCATCTTCAGTACTGCGACTACAACCTTGTCGTGGCCATTTTAGTGCACACTTGCCTTCTCGTTCCCCTTTCCCCCCAATACAGCGATCAATTGGTTGCTTTAAAGTGATGGATGGGTGGAAACACTGTGTGCTGTGTAGGTCAGACAAGAGGAGTTCACTTACGTGGTCTGAATTCCTCTCGTTCCCCAGCTGATGCGCTGGACGAGAAGACATTGTTCCTGAGGTCTGGACTTCAACAACCACTCTACTTATTACCTCTATTTATCTATGCACAAAGTTGAAGGAAAACAGCGGTCATTTGCGTATCTGCATCTCAGCGAATGATCTGTAAGCTAATCGATGCCCTGGGCTGGGCTGTCCTGCTGGGACCAGTTAGCAAACGTATCCTCAAATCGTCCGCATTTCCAGATGCATACAGGTTTCTCCTGCCCAGTGCAAAATAAAACGAGAGTCCAATGTTACAATTCTATATATCGCTCATACGATATGTCGCTTGTGTTGTTTAGGCTGAGAGAAGACTCATTTTGTCTGTTGACAAACGATGAACGACGTCCCATCCTGCGTTTCCAGTATGTCCAGCTACTGGTTCCCAGTACGTGTGGCAGTCTTGGAGTCAGACAAGGCGAGGAGAGCAGACGGATCGAGCCAGACGGGATATTTTCCGTGTCTTCATGTTAAGAACTGAAATTAAATCACCCGAGTCCTTCACCACGCACACGTCGTCTCGTTCAAAGACTCATTTGTGTACATTTCCAGGAAAAAATACATGAATAAATAAATAAAATCCCAGAAACAGCAGCTAAGCCACAATGTGTGAACTACAAAACCCGACCGGGCGGCACCCACCCTCCCAACCCCGCCTTGTACCGAAGCAAAAACGTCTCAAACTAAAGCAAATATAGGAAACAAAGTGTGGAAGGCTTGTCCGCCCGAACATCGCCTCTCCCGGTACTGAATATCGGCTGGTCTCGCCGTCTTCATCCCCAGAAGCGTGTGACACGGGCGTGAAGGAAGGACGTGGGGCTCCGAATGGGCCGGGCTGCCGTGGACACCCCCACTCACACACACACACACACACACACACACACACACACACACACACACACACACACACACACACACACACACGCTCTCTTAAAGAGACAATTCGCCCATTCATTCCTGTGTAGCGTGATGGTAGTCTGCGCAGAGACGGGCCGCTACATGAGCAGGGGTTCCTGTAAACAACAAACAAAAATAAAAACATAAACTACCCGCTGTGAATTGACGTCACAGCCAGTTAATTCTCATCTTAACAACGTTGGTGTCATTTTGGATAAATGACATTAATAGCAGAAGACAGGTCTGAAAAGTGAGTTGCAGCTTTTGGGCGTTTTCCTGCTGGGGGAGGGGAGAGGAGGAGAGGAGAGGAGGAGGGGAGGAGAGGGGAAGAGAGGAGAAGAGGAGGAGGAGAGGGAGAGGAGGGGAGGAGAGGGGAAGAGAGGAGAAGAGGAGGAGGGGAGTGGGAGTATCATACGGCGCAGGGTTAGGGAATTACGTCACGATCTTTATTCGTGTAATTAATTAGTAATTAATGTACTTATGCCTGTTTGTTCACGGTTTATAAAACTAGTTTTATCGTTTTGTGGCAATTGACAGCTCCTTGATTCCCCCAGCAGTAAAACGCTCATAGCTGCACCTCAGTTTGCATGAGAACGAACATCTCGATTTTCTTTGCAACAGTATTCTTCAAAACTACTACTTCCACCATGTTTCATTCATGAAATTCTGAAACATCTGCGTGATTTTGGAGTCACGTCTTTCCCCCACACATCGACCTTTTCAACACGCCACCGTTGCATTCATGCATTAAACCCTGATAATGAGACATTTACATTGGACAGTTAGACTATAATTCTGACATCTTGTATTTCACAGCTCATCACCACCTCCGTATACCACTCACTATATATTTGTATTTGAATGTTTTGCTAAATTCAGTTCATTCGTTTTAAATTGATGTTTACAGATCATGTTGGTTTTTGCAAACTGGCTGAACGTGGATATCGGAGACAGAAGCCGTGTAAACATCTCATGTGAAGGGTTGATATAGATAATCACTTAGACTACAATATCCTAACTTTATTGTATCAGTACTACGAGAGAGCACAAACCGCCTTCAAATCGTGAATGGAAATGATGTTGTGATCGCCCTATGTGCTGTTTAGAGTAAAACGTGTTCTTGCACAGTTTATTATGAACTGTAACCTGACTCAACGCATAAAAGCTCGATAATTAGGCAATTAGTTCAATCGGGAGTTACAGCAGCGCAAACAACACACTGCGCAGCGCGTGGACTTATTTATTTATTATTCGATTTATTTGTTTATCTATTTATTTTTATACAGAGTAAATGCTTCAGCAGAATTTCCACCACATTTTAACAGTGAGCATATGTAATTTAATCGTTTAGTTTGAATGAGTTAAACTTTTTTTTATATGGTTGACTATGGTATGAAATGTTGAAAAAACACGTCATTTTGCTAGTTTTTTTCCTTATCGGATTTGGGGAGCACAGTGAATGACACTTTTAGCACATCAGCAGACCGAGCAAAGGGTTACTTTAATAGCACGTCACTGATTATACATAAAACACAGTAAATCACACCAGGGGGCGATATTAACTAAACAAACCATGTGAAGTAAGTCAGACATCTGATATGCAATCTGATACATCCAATATATAAAATAGGAGTTGTTTTTTAGATCAACTCTGGAATATTTACATACAATACCATGTGTAAAGAACTGAAGAGTGACGAAATCATTGTGGTTATCTGTGCAGACGCAGGACATTCATACGTCATCATTCATGATGATGACTTTAAGATCAAAGCACGGAATGCCGGGAAGAGTATTTAGAGCTGTAGTTCTGTTTAAATACCCTAGTAAAATCGAACCATTAATTATAGACTGCTGCATGTTTTTTTTAGCTTGACTCTGAACAATACAGGTCTATACTTTGAGGATAATTAGTACTGTAGCACTTGAATTAACCGAATGTAGTCTACTTTTACATAAATAGAGCATCATTTGGCAGAGAATTTTCAGGTTGACCAGAAAGTGACCAGACAGTACATTTATTCCTGCGTATTTTCATTTAGCCCCTGTACTGTGTAGAAAATGACTCACCTAAAACTCAATTTACCCTATGCAATGGTGCATATTAGTGTATGAATAGGCCAGTCTTCACTCTGATAATAAAGTAATGGCAGTGATTCCTAGTTTGATGGAGAATATTTTTTTAATATTTTTGGACTTTCTGCCATTAAATGATTTATTGGGGACCAATAGAACCTAAAATTTTGTGAGGAATATAACAGCATTTAACAGTCTGCAAACCTTGATGCTTAGTAGAGAGTGAAAATAGATGAGTCATAACTTTAAACCACCAACTGCTCCTAATGGCGCCATCTTATGGTCAATAAGCAAAAATACAACACTGTAAATCTGGTGGCAGTACAGTCACTGAGAGAACTTTGGTTAGCAACACCAAACAAACACTGGATACAACCTGCCATGCTCAAATAACAGCCCCAGTTCTTCATGGCGTGGAAATGCATTTTGTCATTTGTCATTTTGGTCCATGTTGACATGTGATTGGTGTAGATTTGGTCAGTTGCATTTGCCATGTAGGATTGACTGTGGTTGACTGTGGAGGTCACTGAAGTTCAACCTATCCATCATCCTGTTTGGCTATTAAAGTTTAAGATCAACCAGTCTGGGGTTACTTCTGAGATCTTCACTGAGATGGCTTTATGACATGGTGTATTATGGTGGGCATCAGGGCCGGAGTGGACCCCTTTTTCAGCCCGGGAGTTTCATGCCCAAATCCGGCCCAAAATAATTTTTTCCTCCCAATCGGCCCAAACTAGAGATTGATATGAGCCGGCCCATCCTCCCGAATCCTCCCGAATCTCCCGAGTAGCCACTCCGGCTCTGGTGGGCATACACCCACCACATACACACCACACACACACACACACACACACACACACACACACACACACACACACACACACACACACACACACACACACACACACACACACACACACACACCTACCTGCCAGTTTATTAGATACAGGACAACTGAGGACTGGAAAGTTACTGCCCGCTTTGACAAATCCAGGACTCTTTATATTTTGTTCCTTGAAAAAACAAAGAACCCAAAATTGGTACAAGCAACAAGTCACCATTCTGGTGTGGGGAGCACTTTCCTGTCATACATTAAGGCCCCAAAGACTCATATAGATACCGCTTCTGGCCAGGTTCATGTCTTCAGGGCTCAGATGGATACTGCCAGTACAATGATACATGAGATATGAATATCACAGAATGGTTTAAACAGCAGTGAGCAGTGAGCTTACACAGCTTCAACAGATCTCAAATGTATCAAACATTTTTGTGCTGTGTAACTGGGTGATGTTCTGGCCTTCAGTCTGATCCCACCATACTATTATGTCATTTCTGCAGGTAGGAGAGACCAGGGACAGTTGCACCAAGCTTTGTGTCAGCACCTTCAACTCACAGAATGTTTGTTCTAGAGGTTTCAAATTTTCCCTTTTACACAAAATATGTCTACTGCAAATCGTGATGCTTCCAAGTTCTCCAGCTACATTGCAAAATTCATACATTGATGACAAATGCATCGTGTCGTGCTGTTACAACCCACCTTCCTACCTGGGGATGTTGTAACACACCTGGGTAAGTTGTAACAATGAAATTTGAGACCACACCACGTGTGTATTCATTATTTGTGTGTACTTCAACACATCAGCATGTAGTAGAATCACCTGAATACAGACACGTTCATTTTAAAGATTTGTTCAGTAACAAAAACATCTTATTCTTAGGTATCGGTTCCTGTTCATACCAGTACAATATGCATATGAAAAAATAAAGACATAAATCCTGTATTGTCTCCCAGTCTAACACACCAAGTCCAACAAACCAATCTGCCCCTGTCAGATGCTCTGTGGGCCTGCCTCCTGTGCAGTCATCCAGAACTACAGTTCTGTTGCCCCAGTCTCGTGACCAGTCCACACGTCCTCCTGCCACTACACGCCAGACCCGGTAGCTGTCTTCACAACTGGTCCCGGAGGTTTTGTAATTTCTTGTACTACCGTATCTGCTCAAAAACTCACTAGCGTGACAAGAGAAAAGTCAAGAGAAGGAAGAAGACGTTGGTGAACTACCAGGGAGTAAAAGAGGAAAAAGACACGATGTTGAAGGTTAAGATCAAGTTTGTCCCTGCAGTGACAGATGAATTGGGGTTGTGACCCCTAAGCTGGAGAGAAATGGCTCCAACAGATCCAGTGAATGACATCATCAATCCCAGAAGTCCTAGGAACAGTGAAAATACTGTGTCTCCCCCTCAATCTCTCAGGCCCTTCGTTTAATGCCTGACTGAGAGTTAAAGAAGTCCTTCCTCAGCTCTGAAAGCAATGTGTGTAAAGAGTATCACTTCGCTTGCACAGCTGATGAAGGACTTCTGTCAGAAACATCCTGTTTCTCTGGAAACTACCTGTCTACCTCTTATGGTCATGAGCGTCTGGAGCTTTCGAAAAATGTGCAAAGCTGGCAAAAATGATCATGGCCAAAGCAGCAGATCTAGGTTATATTTGAGTAACATGGCAAATCAGATATGAACAGATATGCACAATACCTTTATCTTTATACCAGATAAAGAACTAACCTAGGTGAGTTATTTAATTTGTCATATTTGTCAAAACATATGACTAGTGATATACTTTTAATGAGATAGGAACACACTTAAAGACCCAGGCATTGTCCTAAGACTGACCCCTGTTATGTTTTGACTTATATATCATATACTATTTTAAAATGACATGTAACTAACATCCTCATAATGCACAGTGAGCAGATTTTCAGTGCATATCCTGGCTGCACATGAAGACTAATGCTGGCCTGAAAAAAAGAGCATTTGTAATGCTGTAAACCTCAAACCTCTGTTGTGGCAAAACTTGGCTTCTAGTTTAACATGTCACTGGTGGGTTTTTTTCTAGACACAGGATCTATCATGAGTTTGAGTGTGCACGCACACACTTTGTGCTGACAGGAGCTCGTCTGCTCTTCTTTTTTTGTGTGTTGCTTAGGCACATTGACAACAGTTCAGCTTTACCACTGCCACATTGGTAAGTTTTACTTATTTGTATAAATATTTACTATGCTACGCATTGTTTACAAAACTAACACATAGTGTGTGATCAGTAGTATCAGAAATCTCCTGTAGAGATAAACACCACAACTGGAGGTATGGTGGGTCCATTCATATAAGACTGTAACCTCTCAGCATGACAAGAATACTTAGAAGAATCACTAGAGGAATCATTAAAAGAATCAGAAGAATCATTAGACGAATCATTAGAAGTCAGACGGATGTGTAAAGGCAGTGATTTTACGCAGACTTTACAATGTCTTTACATTTATTCCATTCTCAAATGACACATTCTACTTGTCATAAAAAATACATAGTTTTAAAAATATTAGTTTTCTTTTTCATTATCTTTATACATTCAATGTCTGTGTTATATTCTTTTGCTGACACGCTCTCACATGTAATGATACCAACTGTGTCTTGTCTGTTTCCTCTCAGGTGAAAGTGGTAAACCATGCTTAGACTTTTGAGTATGGTAATGACTCTCGTCACAACTGCAGGAGCTTGTTTAGAGTCTTGTGAGTGTGTAGACAACGCCACCACCATTACGTGCTACAACAAGAACCTTTTAGAGTTGCCTTTGCCTCTGCAAGGAACTAAGTACTTCTATGTTACTCATAATAAGATTCAAGCTCTTCCCAGTGAAGGACTGGAAGAATTGCAGGTCCTCGATCTCACAGGCAACCGCCTTAGTGAGTGGTTTGCTAATACTACCATTTTACCAGATATGAGAAGTCTTAACAAGCTTTTCCTAAGAGGAAATGAGCTCAGAACAATTATTGGTAGACAATTTCAGGAGCTAAAGAATCTCACCGTCTTGGACCTCAGTGAAAATAACATTGGCATTCTCCCAAAAAAATTCCTACAAGGTCTAGACAAGCTTCAAATCCTTCTTTTGAGCTTAAACCAGATACACAGCCTGTCCTACACAGATTTTGAGGGGGTTCCTGCCCTTAGTGAACTGCACCTAAGTAGTAATTACATCGAAGTGATAGATAAGGGTGTATTTGAAAATTGCACCAATCTGAGAAAGCTTATCCTGTCCAACAACAATTTGAGAAGACTAGAAGAAGGGACGTTTAAAGGTGGACTGGGTCTCACTCACCTTGATCTCAGTAAAAACAGACTCATCACTGTACCTACTGATGCCCTCAAAGACACACCCAATCTCACCAGCCTCTATCTTCAGAAAAATGCAATCACCTTTCTTCCTGGACATGCATTCTCTGTGCTACCTACATTAGAGAAATTGTACTTGAGCAATAATGCCATTAAAAGTTTACATGAGAATTCCCTGAGGGGTCTTCATCATCTTGGTGAACTTGATTTGAGTTCCAATCAGCTAAAGGACCTCCCCACACTACTGTTTAAAGATTTGAGGAAACTGGAAAGCCTAAATCTATATCACAACTCCTTGGTATCACTCCGTGAAGGCCTATTTACCACACTGATCAAATTAAAAGAGCTACAGCTCGATAGAAATAATATTCAGACAATCCCAGAGGATCTATTTCATCCACTTTCAAAAGTCAGGCTTTTGCAGCTGGACAATAATCTCATCTCCGATCTCAACTCTTCTTTTGCAAAACTTAGAAGGCTTAGGCATCTTGACCTGAGCAATAACATTCTAACAAAAGTTTCAAAGGACCTTTTTCAGATGAAAGAACCTTTCCTTGACGATGCTGAACACTTCTCGTCATCAAGAGCCTCTGAACTCAGGGAGATCCATCTGAGTAGTAACCAAATTGAGATCATAGATCAGGGTGCATTTGAACATTGCACCAGTCTCAGCAAGCTCATCCTGTCCAACAACAATTTGAGAAGTCTAGAGGAAGGAACTTTTAAAGGTGGACTGGGCCTCACTCACCTTGATCTCAGTAAAAACAGACTCACCACTGTACCTGCTGATGCCCTCAAAGACACACCCAATCTCACCAGCCTCCATCTTCAGACAAATGCCATCACCTTTTTTCCTGGACATGCGTTATCTCAGCACTCTGCTTTAAAGAAATTAGACCTGAGCAATAATGTCCTTGTACATTTAGATGAGGATTCTCTGAGGGGCCTTTTTCGTCTTAATGAACTAGATTTGAGTTTCAACCAGTTGCAAGATCTGACCCCAAGAGTATTTCAAGACTTGGGTGAACTGGAGTCTCTTAATTTGAACCACAACTCCCTAGCATCATTTCCCAAAGGTTTATTCAGCAATTTGACTAAAATAAAGGCACTAAAGCTTCGCAGCAATAACATTTTTGCCATTCTACCAGATCTATTTGAACCACTAACAAACCTCAAAGAATTACATCTGGACTATAACCACATCTCTGATCTTCCCTCGTCCACATTTACAACACTTGGCCAGCTTGAGCTGTTCTATCTGAGCAACAACATACTGACAAAAATACCTAAGGGACTTTTTCACATGAAAGAACCATCCTCCGATGACGCTGAAGACCTATCATCATCAAGAGCTTCTGAAGTCTGGGAGCTCCATCTGAGAAGTAACCAAATTGAGGTGATAGAGCAGGGTGCATTTGAAAATTGTACCAATCTGACCAAGCTCTTCCTGTCCAACAACTCTTTGACAGGTCTAGAGGAAGGGACGTTCAGGGGTGCACTGGGTCTCACTCACCTTGATCTCAGTAAAAACATATTCGACACTGTACCTGTTGATGCCCTCAAGGACACACCCAATCTCACCAGTCTGTATCTTCAGAAAAACAAAATCTCATTTCTTCCTGGACACGTGTTCTCTGTGCTACCTACATTACAGAAATTGGACTTGAGCTATAATGCCCTTATAAATTTAGACGAGGACTCCCTGATGAGCCTTTTTGATCTTACTGAACTGGACTTGAGCTTCAACCTGTTGCAGGAGCTGCCCTCGAGACTGTTTCAGGACTTGGGAAAACTGGAAATCCTCAATTTATACGGCAATGCTCTGGCATCTCTTTCTGAAGGTTTGTTCAACAACTTAACCAAATTAAAAGAACTACAGCTGGAAAGCAACAACATTGCTGTCATGCTACCAAAACTGCTCCACCCTCTGACAGAACTCAGAGAACTACAACTGGACAGCAACAGAATTGCTGAGCTTAACACGTCTTCATTCACAACAATGACAAAGTTGCAGAACCTTTATATTAGCAACAATGTTCTTCTGAGAATTCCCAAGTACTTTTTCCATAAAAATAAACATCTCAAAGAGTTACATCTGATGAATAACCACATCAACGTTCTTTCAAAATTTGCTTTCAGAGGCCTTAACCGACTCCAGTCTCTGAGCCTCAATAAAAACCATATTTCTGTCCTGCATGCCGAGCTACTGAGTGGTCTTTCTGATCTACGGGAACTATGCCTCAATGATAACAGAATAAAGAGCCTGCCAACTGGATTTTTTGCTGGGCTTAAAAATTTGAGGACACTTGACTTGTCAAGCAATGAACTGAGAATTTTGTCCAATGATGATTTCGCAGACCTGTCCACACTGAGAGAATTGCACCTGAGTTTCAATAACATTAACGAACTACCACAGAGCACGTTCAGATCTATGGGAAACCTGCGAGAGCTCTATCTGCAGAACAACAACCTGTCCATCTTACACCCAAGAGTGTTTTCCCCATTGATTTCTTTGCAAGAGCTTGATCTGGAAAGAAACTACCTCTGTTGTCTAAACCCTTTGCTATTCCAAAGTTTGAAGAACTTAAGACATCTACACCTTAAATCAAATCGACTGGTGTCACTAAGGAATGGGACATTGGACACTCTGACAGCTCTAAGATCCATTTACCTAGGAGAAAACCCATGGGATTGTTCTTGCTCATATATTAGCCAATGGATTATTAAGAGCACAGAGTTGGTGAAGGACAATCCCACATGCTTTTCTGTGTTTGGAAAACGTCTTCATCGTGATATCTCAGTATTGCTACCACAGGGTTGTGTCAGTGTTGCCAGTTTCTCTAAATGTGTTCCACAAATGCTGATCTTAACAACGATTATAGTTTTCATCTCAAATGTTAACATCTTTTGATGGCTCTTAGCTTTTTTTATTAAAATCATGTACTATAGTCTCATGAGGCCAACAGCAATATAAAGTATCATTACCACTGAAATGTTGCGATTTGGCTTCAAAATAAACAATTTGTGAACAACTTTAGAACACGTCTGGGAGAGTTTTCAAAATTGTTATTTTCAGTGATTACTGTTACCGGAAGAAGTCACAGCCAGAAGTACATAATCAGTGGTTGTATCTTAGTTCCTCTCAGAACATAACGCACACAGCTGATACAGGCATGTTTGCCCTCAAGCAGGAACACATTCACGCACGCATGTATGCTCACACACACACACACACACACACACAATCCTATTTTTCTTTAGCCTATACATTAATGCTATTAATGTTAATGTTTTTGCAGACTTACTGATTTTTGCACAATAAATTGCAATTTCATATTATTGTAATGAGTAATTCCACTGGGTTAATACTCTTAGTAAACACTTAGGTAACACAAAAAAAAATTATACAGAAGCATTTAACAGTTAATTTAAAAAGACGATTTTAACTATTTCTTCACTATTTCATATATTCATGGTATCCCTCCTATTCAACAAAATAGCATGAGGCTTTTTAAAGCTACAAGCTTTATTTAAAATGGACAATACGCAAATACAACATTCGTAATACACTGAGCATTTTACTGAACTCTACATTTCCCCACAAACGTCTACAAGGTCAGCCAGCACACACACCACCTCTCCATCTATAAACGTGCATCGAAATGAATTTCAATTTTACAACCCATGAAATGAACAATAAAATAACCAACAATCTGTTTTAAATTGGCGCCTCTTCCTTCAGAGCTCGCAGGAGTAAACCTGTTTAAAGAGTGATACGTCTATACGTCTATATATGCACATTTATGGCTTTTTAGGTTCCTCTGATAGCCAAAGCTTCTCCCACACTTGTCACAAGTGTACCGTTTCTCTCCTGTGTGAACATACATGTGAGCTCTCAGAGTGTTGAGCTGTGTAAAACTGCGCAGGCAGATGTTACAGCTGTAAGGCTTCTGGCCGGTGTGCACACGCTCGTGTCTGCGGAGGTTCCCTGCGGAGGAGAAGCGCTTGGCGCACACGTTACAACAGAAGGGTCGTTCCCCGGTGTGGGACAGCTGGTGAGACTTGAGGCTGTTTTGCTGCGTGAACGTCCTGCCGCACACGGAGCAGCCGTACGGCCTCTCCCCGGTGTGAGTCCTCTCGTGAACCTTCAAACCGCCGGCACTTCGGAAGGACTTCCCGCAGACCCGGCAGCCGTGAGACCGTCCGCCGCCGTGGCGACTCTGGTGGGCGTGCAGGCTGCCGAGGAACCCGACGGCCTCGCCGCACACGCGGCACGACGCGGACGGGTCGCCCGCGTGGGTCCGGTGGTGGGCCCGGAGGGCGTCGGCGCACGGCACCTCCAGGCCGCACGCCACGCAGCCGAAGCCGCGCTGGCCCGCCCGCCGCCCGCCGCGGTGCAGCCTCAGCCCGCCCGCCTGGCCGAAGCGCCTCCCGCACGAGTCGCAGACGAACGGCCGCTCGCCCGTGTGTGTTCGCTCGTGGGACCTCAGCGTGGTGAGCTGGTTGAAGCTCCTCCCGCACGTGGCGCAGGTGAACGGTTTCTCCCCCGTGTGGATTTTCTGGTGGCGGGACAGGTTGGACAGACAGGCAAAGCTCTTGCCACATGTGCCACAGATGTGTATCTTCTCCGCCGAGCGGGCCGAGCGGCGGTAAGGTCTTCCACCAGGTTTCCCGTCAGGCCGTTTCTTCATATGATGGAGTCTTTCATGATCCTGCAGCAGCGGCAGATGAACAAATGTCTTGCCGCAGCGTGAGCAGATATAAGGTCCAGCGTGGAGCTTCTGATGGTCCACTAATATGTGTTTCTTTATGAAGCTCATACCACACTGTGGACATTTAAATGGTCTCTCCACAGCTGCATGGAGAGCCTGGTGTGCTTTAAGGTGGATCAGCTTGCTGAAAGTCCTTTTGCAGTTCTTACAACTGAACTTGCATTTTCTGGGCCAATAGCTGACCCGCGTCTTTCTGTGCTTTGACTCCCTTGCGTTACTTAAAGCTGTAATTGCATTTGTTTCCTTCCGGACGTCAGCATCAGCTTGTTCTGCACTGCAGATATTTTCGTCTTTGTCATTTATCTTGGGTTTTGTATCACGGACAGCATTCTCTGAGCACTGTTCTGACCCCTCTTCTTGATCAATGATTTTGGGGAACTATGAATAAAATAAAACCAGTAAACAACCATTAACACCATTTAGAAATTGGAAATATCCCATATGTCTGCACAATGCAGACTTCAAAATGCATCATACCCGATGAACTGGAGGAATCAGACAGCCAGGCGTGTGAATAACAGCGTTCCCCTCTTCTCTACTGCCTCGTGACACAGGAGACATTCGCTCCTCAAGAACTGCCACAAATCCAAATATATTAAGGATTAAACTAAGAAGTTTCAATAATCACACAGGAAATGCAGGGAAAGTTGCAGTGGAAAAACCTGTAGCAGAAGGGGCATATATAAAGTCAAAAGGAACCAAACGTGTAACACTAACCTCGAGTGATCGGCTCAGTCAAACTACTTGGAGAACTGGAGGGTATTATATGAACTCCTCCTGTCCCTGGTGGTGTAACCTTCCTCCTGTTCACCACTAGCTTCTGTTTCCTCTTCAGGTCCTCCTGTGTCACCTGAGTTTGAGTTAACTGCAGGTGTAAACATGTGGAAGCTTCACTGAAAAGCCGGCAAATCTTCTCGGCTGCTTCCTTCACCTGCTTTTCTAAGACACACTTCAGCTGATCCTGAAACGTGAGAGAGATCAATATCAGAAAGAGAGAAATGGAAATATGGAGAGAAATGCACGTTTCACTGCTGTCTTCAAAACAAACTACATCTGGAAAAACATGAAGGCAATACACACTTGGGCGTTTCACTGAAGTGTATTCTGGTCTTAAAGCGTTGTCACTCTGATTAAACACGAAATTGAACAATTTAAGAAATATATTAATCTACTCGGAACCAATGCAGGTTATTTGTTTATATTTATTTGGGCTACTGACCTTAAACTCCACTGATGCTGTCAGATAATCGTTTGATTTAAACTTCGGAAACAACGACTCATCCATAACTCTGGACATATTTCGTACAGTGGCCTGAACAAATATCTCCAAAACGGAGAACACCTTTGCCTCCAAAAGCGACATGTAGCTCTCCACCTTACTGCAGCTACATGTATAATATATTTACAATATTAGCTATATTAGGATGAATGAACAGAGCACGGCCAGCTGGCCAAATGACACTGACTCGTGTGCTCTCTGGATACAAGCGGCATCTTCGCATAACTCACTGATGCCACACTGTGGGTCGGGGCGGAATTACACTTTGATTTAGCTCAGACATAAGCGGCACCCATACCTTTTTATTTTTAGAATATTTTTAGTGAACGCTAAGGTTTCACAACAAATCTCGTAACACAGATAAGCTGTTGATATTAAGAATGTCTTTGGGTGAGAGACCTACGTGAAGCCCAAAACCTTTCACGAGACAGCTTTAAAACTGGAACTACCTCAATAAAACACATTCTGAAATCATTCATGTGTGTAGAGTTCAAATTCTGCTAAACGTTCAAGAGTTATCTTATAATACACAGGATGAGATGTCAAATATCCTTCGCCAAATCATTAAGGTTTCACTAGGACCAAGTCCACTCACGTCATAAGATCCTTGAAGATCCTGAGAGAGGATGTCAGGTAATCACCTCCCCTGTGTTTCGGTTACCTACGCCCATACACAGCAGATGATTTTGGGCTGTCATGTTAAAGTGACACCAGGCCTGTCTAGGCCTTTTGACTTTTTTTTTTTTTTTTTTTACCTTTTGTTTGCTTTGGAAGACAAAAGGTGTAGTTGGAGACCAACAAATAAAATATCTGTTCATGGAGGACAAAAGTATATAGTCTGTAGGTGAAAGTGTAGTATAAAGTTAGACTGAACATTTTGTTGAAATTGAAGTTGAAATATTAAATGTATAAAAATATTAGACGATTTCACTGATGGTCAATGCAGAAGGAAGCAGATGATGTAACAGAAGACAGTAAGTTTGCATTTGGAATAATCTGATCATACGAGTCTGAAAGGGGGATTCATGTAATGAACTTTTTATCAAAACCAAATGCAAGCAAGCATGGAACACAGTATACACAGAATCACAGGAGTAACAAAAATACTCATCATCCTTATAGAGGAACAGCCAATGTGGCGTTTGCCATTCTGTAACATACGCAGAGCTTTCACTGATAAACAGTCTAAATATGAAGTTTGATTTTCATTTATGCTCCAGTAGCTGTAACACCAAACACTAAAGACCTAGAGTGGTTATTTCAAGGAGGAACACACTTGTGGTCATTGTAGTTCCTAAGATAAGCATACTTCTTCCCGCATTTCTGACAGCTGTAGGGTTTGACCCCGGTGTGGATCTGCATGTGTGCCTTGACGTTATTGGGCTGACTGAAGCTTTTCCCACATACTTCACAGCTGAACGGCTTCTCCCCGGTGTGCACGCGCTTATGCCGTCGCAGGTTGCCCACGGTGCGGAACGGCATGCCGCAAACGTCGCACTTGTGCGGTTTTTCGCCCGTGTGAATGAGCGTGTGCAGTTTGAGGCCGTTGGGCAGGCTGAAGCCCTTCCCGCAGAACGAACACTTGTGCGCTTTCTCCTTGGTGTGCAGCAGGGCGTGCACCTTGAGGTAGGCTTTGTTCACGAAGGTCTTCTTGCACACGTCGCACGTGAACGCGGCCAGGCCCGCGTGCCGCTGCTCGTGGGCGTAGAGGCCCGACGTGCTGCTGAAGATCTTCCCGCACACCTTGCAGCCGAACGGGTCGCGCTCCGAGTGAAGCCTGCGGTGTGTCTTCAGAGCGTACGTGGAGCTGTAGCTCTTGCCGCAGACGTCGCAGCGATGAGGGTTCTTCTCGGACCCGGACGCCCGCGTGTCCCCCGTGTGCGTCAGCATGTGGTTCCTCAGGGCGTAGTTGTACACAAATGTCTTCCCACACGTGTCACACATGAAGGCCTTTGCTGTCCCATGCATGGGCATGTGCTCCTTCAGCGAGGCCATCTGACTGTAGCTCTTGCCGCACACGCTGCATACATACGGCTTCACTCCCAGGTGGTTGAGTGCATGCCTCTTCAGGTTGGTCCTGTGGCCGAACCTCTGGCCGCAGGTCTCGCACGCGTGCGGCTTCTCCCCGGTGTGGACGATCTGGTGCTTTTGCAGGTTGGCGCGGCCCTTGAAGCTCTTCTCGCACAGGCCGCACTTCCACGGCTTCTCGTCCGAGTGCACCCGCCGGTGGATGTTGAGCGTGCTGGACTGCGTGAAGCGCCGGCCGCACGTCTCGCAGCGGTACGGCTTCTCGCCCGTGTGCAGGCGCACGTGGGCCTGCAGCGTGCACTCCAGGGTGAAGCCCTTCCCGCACACGCCGCACACGTGCGGCTTCACCTTCAGGTGGACGAGCTTGTGCGTCTCCAGGTCCACGAAGCTCTTCCCGCACGTCCTGCACGGACGCGCCTCCTTCTTTTTCTTCTCGTGGGTCAGGAGGTGCTTTTTCAGGGCTCGGAGGAACCTGAATTTCTTGCCACACTGGCCGCAGGTATGAGGGGCTGGTTTTGAGTGTTTTTGCTTGTGCTGTGCTAGGTGATGCATCTTGGTAAAAGTCTCACCGACGTTGCATTTAAATGCCTCCTTTGGCAGCTCTGGCTGGGCGCTGGTTTGATCAGCCGCTCCATTTGCCGTGTTCTCATTAGTAGACGGAGTGCACGTATCTGTAGGAAACAAACACAACCGTGTCTTCCAACTGCAATTGTCCATCTTACACAGTTTATTACTGTCTAGTAACTCCATCCATTTAATCTCCATCTGCACCATATTTATACACAGACAATACAACAATTTCCAACTAAATATTAACATCCATAGCATTAACGGTCCCCGTTTTCAAGTGTATCATAAAATCACAGAACTACTATAAAACAGTAAAGACCACACCTCTGAGATCGTCATCAGAAATGAAACAGTGTTCACACCTTCTGACACTAAGCTTATCTGGGACTGGTTTCTGCATCCATCCTGCTCCAAGGAACCAGTTGTCATGGCGTTGACCTTGTGGCTGACAGGACACTAGAAAGGACAAAGTGTGTTTTAATGACGCCTTTGTCCTTAAACGTCTGCACAGTAACAGTACTGACAGTAGCTTTTGATAATATACAGAATGTTTATTTTTTAAATATTGCTTTTAGCACACCTGGTGTTCTGGGATGTCAGACTGCTGTGTAAGTGTAGTTGTTACAGGCACCACCAGCTCGTTCAACAAAGACACGCCTAGAACATTACAAAACAATGACAAGTCATTTTTGCACAATTGATGAAGGTATAATGTGTTGTAAAGGTGAGATGTCGCTACTCTTCGCCCCAAAATAAAACACAAGTTTCCATTATCAATAACTCGGCTTGAACCTGTTAACCTACTGTTAATGACCATGTCAGAGGTCACGGCTACCAAACTACATGAAGCACAACCATGTTGGCATGCTGCTTATCCTCATAATGCAAGAAGACCGGGTTCAATAGGCTTTAAAATGATGCACAGTTCCTCCAGTTGTAGTTGCAGAGATAAACACCTCGGCAGTCACAACCTGCCCTACACGAGGGGAAGTCTCACCGTGCACTGAACCTGAAGCGGAGAGTCTGGCGGCGTTGGCCGGACCGTGTGGCACCACACCTGGCGTGCTCCCAAATACGGCCCCGCTGTCCGACTCCACTACTTTGGACTGCTTCACCGAACAGAACTTAAATATAAGGCAGATTTTCCTCACCGCCTCCTTTGCCAGGAGCTCCATAATAGCTGCAAGTTGTGTCTGCAAAATTAACAACGTTTTTAAGAGCAGCACATGTCAGACAACTTCCTAAACAGTTTCAGCAGACTTTGCACACTATAACTGGGCTGTATAAAAATGAATGTATCTTTTATATGGAATATAACTACTGAAACGGGTAAAATAGCTACTGAAACCATATTTTCTGTATTGAAAGTGGCTGCTTATCTAGAGACTAAGAAATGTTCACAAGTCAAGTGCGCATACATTTTCAAGGTTCAAAGTTAGATTTTGCAAAAGCTCCATTTTCCATGTCATACCCGATTATTTAATTTGAATTCTTAATTGGGGTTGTTATATATTGATATTAAGCACCATAACTATGGCGTGTATTCTGTAAAGCACTTTGAGTTGCATGTATGTATAAAAGGTGCTATACAAATAAAGATTATTATTATAGATTCATACGTTTACATGAGTGCCTTCCACGTTTAGTTTTGTTCTCAACTCCATAACTGTGACTTTAAGGAGGCGTCATATATATAGATAAACGTCAGTAAGGCGAGTGTGATAAACACATTAAAACGTGCTCAGGTTACTTTTCCAAAACATCTCCACTAAACTTACCACCTTGTGTCGGGACGCTGCATCTCTATCAAGATCGTAACTTTCAGAGTTGAGTGCCGCACACTGACACCTGAACACTTTGGAGATTTCAGCGTGGGCTGTTTCAGTTAACAATGTCATTATCGACGTTGTTTGACTCTGAAATAATTCATAAGACATCGTACTTTAATAAAAGCTGCATTGATGAAACGAAATTTCTAATACAGTGGCATCATGGCGTCGCGCTCGCGAGTTATACATCTAGGAAGGCCAAAGAAATTCAAAGGCTGTTACAATGACGTCATATTACCAGCAGGCTACATGTATTTCAAAATAAGAGTTGCTCTCTCTCTCTCTCTCTCTCTCTCTCTCTCTCTCTCTCTCTCTCTCTCTCTCGTCATTTTGTCTGTCATTATGAAGACACTATGCAAATATCGTCACTCTAGGTTTAAATGATATCTAATACTAATCTAACACTCTGAAAGAAAATAAATGAAGCAATAAATGCTTGGTGTAAACTATAGGAATTTATATGAGCCACAAAATATATGCTGTTTGATTTTCTGTCAATAGATCTGTAAAACATTCTATTGTATTTAAAAAATATACTGTGTTAAGTTCCTCTAAAAGACATTACTAAAACCAAGGAAATCCTATTTTTCAAATATCAGGTCTGTTTTGGTCATTTTTGTCAAACCATGCCTTCTCTTCACATAATGACCTTGTTTTATATATTGTTTCTGTGTCAAACTGAGTGCTCATTTAATTTTAAAATTATCAAGTCCAAATGTAACAAAATGTAACCAAAACAACAGCAAATTATAATTTCAATATCTTTATCATTTATTTTTATATGACTTAACTAATCTACATGGGTTTTATGTCCAAAAGCACAGTTCATGTCAATTCTGAAGAAAAGGCTTCTTTTTTTTTTAAATACACAGAGTACCCTAAAGCACATTGAAAAGATGTATCTTTGTTGCCTTTTATATATCATCCTCACATCACATATACAGACCAGGAAGAAGCTACACATGTAAGCTGTTTATGTACAAGACTATTAATGACTGTATCATGCTCAGCTTCCGTAGCTATGGTGGAATGAAGATTCTGAAAACAAGACAGAAAATGTGCTATTTGAACGCTCTATTAGGCTACTTAAATTTTGGTTTGTTAGCTTGAGAAATAAAAGGCATTAAATGCATGTTTTATATTGACAGACATGTAAAATAACGTATGTGGATATGTGCTGTTTCTGTGGATATGTTTTTTGGTGCAATAAATAAAGTCTATTTGGTTCCTAGAACATAAATAGTCTCCCTTGATTTCCACAGGCAGGTATGAATAATATCAATACTAAATAAAAATCTCCTTTTATGATAATACGAGATGACTGCAGCATGAAATAATTTTTAAATATATGAAAAATAACATAAATCATTGCACAGTACCTTAAATCAAGTGTTAAATCATCATGTACAATCAAAAACACATAAATTCCAAAACACTGTATAATGTCCAAGCAGTACGAGTATGGGTGCAAGAATCAGAGATGGTCTCACTCATTTCCCAAAATATGAGAGGGTCTCACTCATTCCCAAAATAAGAGATGGTTGCAATAACTGTTCCCATAATTCAGTTTATCTGAACTGAGCGATATTTGATATCAGTAGTTCTGATTTTTATATTGGGCCTGAGTACTTTTGCGATCCTAGTAATAATATATGCCAAAGTAATAGTATGTGCCAATATAATGTAATATTTCAGAGGCGTTTTTGTTTTCAACTTGGAATTAATGTAAGGTGATGCCATTTTCTCAGCACAGTCATCCATTTCAGCACAGAGTTCAGCACAGATTTCAGCACACCAGAAAGAAGTCTCATCTTGTGGCTCCGTCTGTGTAGCAACATCAGAGGCCGTGCTTTTCTTAAAGTCTTCGCACTAACCACTGTCCGCACTCATATGCAGCCTATCGTAGACAGAACGGTACGGCAGGAAGCACATTCTTTTCAGTCCATTTCCTGTGATGCATGAAATCCCTTCAGGTGGGCTACAGCACATCGTCCTGGGTCTCACGGGGCGGGGTTCTGCTGCGGCGGCCGCGCAGGACGGAGAACCAGGACGAGACGGCGAGGGCCACCCGGCTCAGGCCCACGTTCAGGCAGTGCACCTCGGACGTGACGGGCACCTCGGCAAACAGCGCCCGGTCTCGAGACAGGCGTCCCAGGCTGTCGCAGTTCTCGATGTCCTTCACGATGTTCAGGATCTCCTGACGCTCCATCTGCCGAGTCATTCCTCGGATGTTGAGGATAGCAGATACGTGCTTCTTCCTTTCAGCGGAAAAGACGAATTGTCGTTAGTGTTAGTCCCTTAAGGTTAGTCCCATTAGTGTTAGTCCCTTTAGGGTTAGTGCCTTTAGGTTTAGTCCCTTTAAGTTTAGTGCCTTTAGATCAAGTGTCTTTAGATTCAGTCCATTTAGGTTTAGAGTCTTTAGATTTAGTGCCTTTAGGTTTTAGTGTCTTTAGGTTTGCTGAAAACTGTTCAAACGGTTCAAAACCCTGTTTGAGTGTGGAACTTCTATTGAAACATGCTAAGCTATGAAGCTAATCTGATGAGCTGTAAACACTCCACCATTGCATGGGTCTATCTTCCATTTACAATCTTTCATTACAATCAGAGGTGTCAATTCCAGGTTCAGAAAGTAAAAGTCCTCATCAGGATTTTGCTCAAGCTTGCTAAATTTTCTAATTAGTGCAATCCAGGTAAAATTAGTGGAATCAACACAATCCAGGAAGCCTGAGCAAAATCCTCGTGAGGACTTTTACTTTCTGAACCTGGAATTGACACCTCTGATTACAATACAATTTATCTTTCATTATGGGCTTTTTTACGCCAGTGCTTCTGCTTCTGAATGTGCATCACTTTCTAAGCTTAATTATTATTGATAAACCAGCTAATTGTGCTATATAAGAGTTAAACCTGACATCAGGACAAACAATCATTTGTAGTGGCCTTTGCAGACACTGTAAATGGAATAAAATGGAAGGTACTTTCTGCAGTGTCCCATCAGATGAATGAATGATGGTATTTCCGGATCAAGACCAGATACACGTACATACAGGTAATGCATTTGAAGCATTAGCCTTATTTAACCTGCAGAGGGCTGTTTCCTTTGCTTTCTGCAGACCCGTGAGACTCTTAAGAAAGCAACTGTCCTCTCTAGGTGAAGACATGCGGTGTCAGGTCCGGCCAGGATGCCTGCATTGCTTTGTCTTTGTCACAGCTCAGAGATGGACAACTCCGTCTTTCATGTGAATTTAGGACAGCCAAACAGACCCCCATAAAAACCAGGAAGCCGCTGAGCCCTTGTTTGCTTTCACAAGCTGCTCTTTCGTCGTCAGGCTGAATGGAAGGCAGTAGCTATGTTTTGCCAAATGACCTGAGGTCCCTGTTTACTGACCCCCCCATCACATTGGGAGGGTGTGGAGGTGGAGAGGTGGAGAGGTGTGGAGGTGCTGGCTGGTGCAAGATGACACATCAGCTCTCTTGGACACTCACCGTACGTCAGGGAATTCCCGAACTAGGACACCAACCTCTATCTGAATAGAGGGTGTATCCTCCAGTAGAATGATTTCCGATATGTGGGGAATGGCGCTGTCCAACCATGAGGCAGAAGACTCCTGAGGTCCAAAAGAAGGAGGACAATATAAAAAAAAAACTCATTATGTTTTCATTCACAAAATATGAAATCCGCTGCACGTGAATTCCACAAGCTCTAAACTCTTTGATTATGAAGGTAAAGTCGTCCTCAAGGATGCAAACATGAGCCTTGTCAGAGCCTTGTCAGATAAATTACTCTGGATTTTCTGCAGTGCTCTGTCTGCCAGAGGCTCACACGATAACGAGACATGAATTATGAGGGCAGATCACACACAGTACGAGAACAATCAGTTGTTTCTCCCTAGTCTGGAAAAACAAGTTACCCAGAGGAGTCAGCACTGAAGTGTGTTCTATTGTAACTGAGGTTAAATATCTGTGTCCACTATATGAAGAGTGCCCTTCCTGACTTTAGAGGTCGCTCATGGCTTCAAAATCCCAGGGCAGGACACTCCTCCACAAACAAAGTCATCCTGTTGTCTACGGAGGTGACAAACGGATGTTTTAACTGGTCCAAGGAGTGGGAGCCACACAGGAGAAGTGGGGTGAGCGAGGGCACTGGGGAGGAGCTTTCCTCTTTGCTCCGCCCTGTCCTTATAGCTCCGCCCTTTACTTATGGCCCCACCCCATTACTCATAGCTTGTCTTTGCTCGCATCCTCTCTACGGCGTGGCAGTCATGCCATGATGGCGGTGGGTGTGTCACGAATGATCAGCGACACGAACTATGCTGTTACAGTAAGCACTGTTTTCCCGGAAATGTCTGTTGATGTTTTATTGCATTGTGGGAACGGTCATATTTTCCTTCGGACAAATAAAAGAAGACATGGCGTGCAACTCACCAAGCCTTTGAAGAGTGTTTTAAGATGGTTGCCCTCCTCACGGAGGCGACCCGCCATCCTCTTCCTCATTTTAAGCGATGTACAGATGATTCTGCCCCTCATAATAGCACGAACATACTCAGTCATCACCCGCCGATGGACCTCTCCCACCAGGACCTGAACGGTGCCCGTCAAAGCAAACATAGAGCAAAGCAGGACCTTAAGCAACTGATCAACTCATTTAACCGACATGCATAATCAAAAAGTGCCAAGAGTCAAATGGATTTGCAGGTTAAGATATATCGTAACACTTGAGAAAGTGACACTATGTCGGTAGTGCTTGTGGACCTGGTAGGGTGAGCTGTCCAACCTCCGGAACCTCTTGAAGTGCTCCCTGATGTGGGCCACGATCTGCTCGAAGGCCTCGGTGCTGCTCAGCCACTTTCTCTTCACCAGCTTATCAAAGTAGGGCTAGACGAGTGGAGAGAAGAAAAGTGCGAATCGGGCGGTGACAAAGTGACCACGAACCGAACCTTCCTGCTCGCGATCGGGACGGGTGTGTTTTCATATCTAGAATTCCAGGGACTGGAATGGACTTCCTGCTAAAAAAACAACCCCTAGAATGGTCCATTCTTAGGCAAAGAGGATGCAAGATTAGAGTTAGGAGCCCTGTGGCCTCGCAGTGCCCAGCTGAACTGTGGGTACTAAGCATTCCATTTGGCGCTTGGCCAAAAACATCTTGTTCGGGCCGTGTTTGTCACAATAAGCTATTTTTATATTTCATCCCTGGCCTGTATGTGAGCCAACAACCCTGAGAACAAGCCACAGAGGAAACACTGATAAGATATTCTTTATATTCTTCGACAGACACCCATGACCATTGGGGTACATGACGTGAATGTGTTTGTATGTACATCTGTGTTTTAAAGTAGGAGCAAAAATATACATTCAGAACACTTCCTTCAAATCCAAAAAAGTCCACCAATTTGTTTAAAAACACTTCATCATTTTGTATTTATTATTACAATATAAAAAAATAACTATATGGTTGCTGGAAAAAAACTAAGGTATATTAACCAAATACCCTTCAGTAGACAATCAATTTTGTGCAGATGTGTATATCTAAGGAGAACCTGCCTATGTGAAGTGTGTGTGTGTGTGGGTGGATGTGTGTGTGTGTGTGTGTGTGTGTGTGGGTGTGTGTGGTTGACTTACTCTGATGTGCTCAAACAGTCTGTCACTCAGTACTCTAACACTCAGGTTTACAATCCTGTCCAGAGAGGTACACGCTCGCCGACTGGAGTCTTCACTGAGAGCAGGATCACACTGTGCACAGCGTGCTACAAAGTCCCTGTTCACAACACACACACACACGCGCGTGCACGCGCGCACACACACACACACACACACACACACACACACACACACACACAAAATCACGTTTATATACAAATAAACAGATCTGAACATGAATAAATAATCGGTGAACTTTGCTCTGGAGGTGTTGAGCGTCTGGGATTATACCTGAATGGCGGAGAGCAGTTGGCCAGTGCGATGGTCTTAGCCACATATCCATCTTCATTTCCCCCAAATTCACTCAGAAACCCTTCATGAAACATTTCCACCTTCCTTTGAAAGCTTTGAAAGGAAACACGCATGGTAAGGCTTCATAACCTCAAAACTACCACTGCTGCCATTTTAACAGAACGTCTTTGGAGCCACAGTCAACATCCATAGACTGCAACGATCTTTATTGCATTGCAGTCATTAGACAGATTGGTATTGTCTTGGTCTGGAACTTTCTCACCAGTAGAGGAAGTCAGCCAGCCCGTTAAGACTGCACTGAGCCACTCGCAAGCCCAAATTACGATTCACTGCTGTAGATCTGTCCAGATCCTCCTGCAGCCTCTATAATAGAACAGACACAGCAAAAATACTTAATAGAAAATCCTATTACAGGTTCATCCTGACCAGGGTGACCAGTCCTACTTTATGCAGCTTTAGAATATGATATATAACAGCAATGTTTCAATGGTACATTATCGATTATGGACATGGCATTGAACGTTATGCCAACTACACAGATTCCAGGCATTGTAAGGATTTCAAAGGTGGCATAAATACTTATCAGGACATTTAGTCATGTACCCTATGGCCACTAGAGGCCAGCGAAGAGTCCCCAAGAGTGTGATGTAATGGAAACCGAAGACAATGGGAAGTTTTTATTTATTTTGGCTCCAGCAAGAAATCTATTCTCTCACTGTGTCACACTGGGAGGTGTGAATGCTGTTTGAAATACCCCTACTACGTCCTCACAATGAACTTAGTGTTTAAAAATACAGATACACTTTAGTGGCAATATAGAAACGTAGTGCGCCAACAACAAACCCATTCAGCCAATTCATGAGCAGAAAAAAAAAACAACAAGAAAAACCCCTGAGAAAATATGAAGTGAATGAGCTTAGATGGCATTCAGTACGTGCGTTTAGCATCTCGTGTCTGGACACAGTGCCCTCAGTCAGGGTGGACGAAAAAGAGGAGTTTAGTCAGTTTCAGAGGCCATGTTGTGTTCGGAGAGGTGAGCACGCCATTTTCTCGCCATGCTAACCTGGATGACTGTGCGTGCCAGAGGGATCTGATACTCCTCAATGTGCAGGGTCTCCACCCATTTCTTCTCTTCTTCATCCAACACCTGAGACAGCTTGTTGGTCACGTTCCACTGGAGCACAACAGCAAGTCAAATCGATAAATCAAGCCGATACACTTTAGTACACATTTCAGTTTTTGGTTGTGGAGTTAATCAGAAGGTTTGCCACAACCCATATCCTGCAGAGTCCTCCATAAAAGAGTTGTAAGATGGTTTCTTGGTAATGTACCTGAGAGTTAACTACCTGAGAGTTGGCTTGCTCATTAGGGATCTGGACCCATACGATTGTAAAGCTGCTTTGTGACAATATGTATTGTGAAAAGCGCTATATAAATAAATTTGACTTTAACTTTGACTTTAATATATCTCCATTGATTTTACATGCACCATCAAAAGCAGTGGAACCCTTTAACCTAAAATATTTTGAGCTGTCATTAAGGTATAAAATGACTCTTTTGTCAATTCTCTGTTTTGTGGACACAGGGTCTCATCACTGCATGAACTCACGTTCAAGTTGCATCATTAGATAAGGCGGTGTGTGTGGGGGGGGGGGGGGGGGGGGGGGGGTTGCTCGTTGTAAAGCCTGACTCCTATTGTGTGGCGCTCAATGTGGACAGGAAAACCGTGAGCTGACCCTGAAATGCCGCACTGTAATTGGCCACGCAGGTCACAGCGACCTGTCATGCCTTGGACTGAACAGGAAGTGCCGTAGATGCACCCTTTTCCGCCCACTGGGACCAGGAACACGCCACCACGCAGCCTGGGGAGGAGGCGGGAGACGGGCTTGGGGTTTGGGGCCCTTACCCGCACTGAGTTGAGGCAATCCTGCTGCAGCTTGTCCACTGTCTCCTCAGGCAGCAGTGGGCCAAGCTGAGAGAGGTTGATGGGTGAGGTTATGCATACTGTTTCAAGGACATCCCTGAAGCAACAACAGGAAGAGTCACTGCAACAGCGAGACTGGACCTCAGTCATGAGGAAACATTAAAACCTAACGGGATAGGCGTGGGAGTGCATCTTATCAACGGACGCTTATCAATAACCATATTTACTAAGATTCCTGCTGCAGGACGGGGCCAGAAAAGTGACAACAAACGACCCAAGAACTATAACTCAATTACAGTGACAGCCACGCCTAAAAAATATTTAGCATCTACGGAAAGTGGGGGGGAAGTCATTTTTCACCTGTTGTAGATGTTGTAGAGCCAGTCGAGGAGAGAGTAGATATCGGTAATCTGCAGCTCTCCGTCAGTGATGGCCTGGAGGCGTTGGGTCACGGCCAGGTGATAGCTGTGCACGTACACCTGGAAGGCGTTGTACTCCTCGGGGTACATCGACACCACGTTGCGGAGGGCCGCGCCCAGATCCTCCACCATACGGATGCGCAGCTTGTTCAGGTATGCGGCCAGCTCGCCCGACTGAACGTCCGTGTGCTGGGGCAGGTTGGCGTCGGCCGCCTCGGCCACCGCCTCCTTCCAGCGCTTCTTCAGCTCCCGAGGCCTCGGGCCTCCCTGGCCGCCGCCTTCGCTCACGGCCCAGTCCCAGTCGGCTTGCTCCTCCTGCTGCAGCACCAGAACCACGAGGCCCAGGTTGGGCCCGGCGGTGGGCGAGCGGAGGGACTCCCGCACCACGTCCCATAGCTCCTTCTGCAGGGCCTCGTACAACAGCTCCACGTCCTTGGCTTTGCGCCGGCTGCTGTCCTTGCTGCTGGGGCTGGTGAGATCCTCGACGGCAGTGCCCCCTGCTGGTGTGGAGGACGCCTCCTTACACTCCTGCTCCAGCTCCAGGATGTGGGTGTCAGCCAGGAACAAGTCTCGCTTGGTCACTAACTGCAGGATCTCCAACACTGTGGAGCAATGCAGAGCAAGAAGGAGAAGAGGGGATGAGATGGAGAGACAAGGAGAGAGAGGGAGAGGAGGAGAGAGAGGAAGAGCATGAAACGCAATGGCAGCGGGCCTGGGATGATCACAGTGCTAACAGCCTAATCCAGAGCTCCAGAGGTGAAGGAGGACACTAGTGTATGCTCTAGGGTGTATTATTTTCCCTCATTGCTCTGGAAGTAGCTGCCTGGTTCGATCTCATCTCCTATTCACTGCACAGGTTTTGTTCTTCAGTTCAGTGTGGAGACCGTGAGCGTCTCTGGAGCAACATTGCTTCATCACCCTTTGTTCAGTTCTTAATGCTTCTCTTCAGAGAAGTCCTCGAGGATCACACGGTGCCGCCAAACAGAAATCATCACTCATTATTTTTACTGAATTACAAATGAAGAACTGCCTTTCCACAAAGGTTTGGGCCTTACGGGTTCAAATAACTCGCATTATTCACCCACAAAGGCAGACTGCGTGAGATTAGCGTTCGGTTTTCGTGTGACTGCTACAGGCAAGTGCAATTTTATATGAGAACTGGAATATCATATTTGTTGTTTTAATAGAATACTTAATGGATTAAAAAAAACTTAAAATACTAAAGGACTTTTAAAGATAAAACCACAACAAATTATTATGCTTGCTAATATTAAGAAATAATGGTTTTCTGAAAAAAACTTTTTTCATTGCAAGGAAACCTATATAACAATTGATCACAGAATATCTTGCAGGTTTTAAGCAGAATCTACATGCCATGGCCATGGAGTGATGGTGATCTCATTCGTTTCTATGATCAAATGAGAACATTTTACATTTGAAATAAAATCACAGTGGATGTAGACAAATTCCCACTGAGATCAGAGCACACACACCCATAACATCACGCTTGACCCGCTCATTTAGGACCAGTACGTTTTTTCAAACAAGCAACTTGTTTAGACTGGCGGTGACGGCACCCAAAGGACTCGTCTGTTTGACTGATCTTTATTTGACTTGGTTCAGGGGGAAGACAAGAGCTAACTGAAGCATTCTGTTTATGCCTGCTTTGGCAAGAAAAGATGTCTCTGCCTGACTTAAACCACATATGTGTCTTGCAGATGGACATTCAGATAAAACAGGAGCACGAGCCATGATTCTACTGCCTGACTGTCCTTTACTTTAGCTGGTTATGTAATAACTAACTCAACGTACACATACTTGTTCAAGTCATGAACACTCAAACTGGTGACAGAAGTTGTACTGGCAAAGGAGGTAAAGGTTAGACACATTTTATGTCTCTTTTTTTTCGTTTTTACAAGTTAGATGACTATATACATATACTCACTATGAGAAACTATGTCTAAAGTGTATCATATCTCAGAGCCAGGGTCAGAAGCAGCCTTTTAGTTAGAGACTTGTTGAAGTTACACCCTTTCTGGTTGTGAAAGGGTTTGAGGGAGATGTTCTGAAGATTTCTTATATGGAGCTGGGAATGATCCTGTCTGATGTCTGAGTATAAGTGAGCAGCATAATGCTTCATACAATGTATCAGATTCCACATACATCCTCTTATGTAAGCCCTTTGTTCAGAAACAACCAGGGCTGTTTGATTACACAGTATTCCCTTACACCCTAGAGAACCTTGAAATTATGTCATTCCAACCCTTGTTTCTAGGTCCGCTTCACCGCCCGCTAAGCACGGACGAAGGTGAAAGTCACACAAACGGATTATAAAAGGACGGAGCTACGAGGTAGAGGAGTGTAAGAAGCCCAGGGTCTGCTGAGCTACACAGCAGTGCACTCATTTCCTGCGAAGACCTCCTCTTTTAGAGGAGAGGATGCCCGGGAGGTCTGCAGGCGCCCGCCTTATCCGTCCCCGTCCCATTCGAGGAGAGAGCATCCGGCCGTGCCACCCCGCACCACCGCGGCTACGCCTCCGGCCCGCATCTTAACGGCCCGAGCCGCTTTGCCAACCCATCGGAAAGAGATCTAAATATATAATACAATGCCGACAGGCCAAGCGCTATCACAGAGGAGGAGGAGGAAAAATGAGTGAGGCTGCCTGTTCTCGTGTCAGAAACTAAGAGGCACTTCCTATGGTAGGGCCATCCGGCTGCAACCCTCCACCCAAGGACAGATCCTCACCGAGGGGGTTGGGTGGCTGGATGAATGGGCACCACTTTAGACTTTGACTTACTTCTCCCCCTGTCAGCCCGTCAGAGGAGGGAGGTTAGAGTTCTATCAGCACTGGGCAGGAACCTGTGAACTACACCCTTGAAACCGCACAGAGCCTCAGCCGCCAGATGTTGAAAGTCGTACAGAGTCCACATGGCTTATCCCAGCGTCATTAAAATCGGACTGGGTGCCAAGAACGGTGGGTTGATGCTGAGTTATATGGAATAGAAGAACACTGGGCCTTTGTTTCCAAAGGCACCTGCCCTCTGAATTGTAAGGCGCACCTCATTTATGTAAAGATATACCACTCTTCCTTAACTAAAACCACAGTTTTAGTAATAAAGTGACTATATATGCCTCGATAGGGGATTGGGGGTTGTAGAAAACCTGATTTTTTAGCATTGGGGTTTCAAGGGTGGGGTTCGACAACTCCGTGGTAAAGTAGTGACTAAGCAAGATATCCACTAACGTAGTTCGCGCACCTGCATAATCAAAGTCCATTATAGCTGCCATTCTGCTATTATAAAGAGAAGGTTATCCAGAGATCTGGGTAAAAGCTCGAATTTGATCCACCTAGTCTCTGGCCAAATACACTGGACGTCTCCTCATTTACACCATGTGGCATGAATTATTCTGCTTCACTTTGGATTTCTACGGACCTTCCATTCGATTACCTGACCAGCAGATTGCAGAGAAGCTCCAAAGAGCTTTAGAAAACCAGATATCTGACACTTCTGACACACCCTGAGGTCTTTTCAAACACCCCCATGTCCCCTTTAACAGTTCTTTATCAGTGCAAGATGTGAATAAACACTTTTTCTTCAAAAGAGAGCAGGGATGTGTTGGGTTTCCTCCCACTACTCCTCCTCTGGCCCAGAAAGCCCGCAGGCAGAGCGGATGCTGTTGCCCTGGGGCATCTAGAGTCTCAGGGGCAAGACTGAGACTGCCCCAACACGCCCTGCTGCACCGTTCACACATCTAGGCATCTGGAGGTGGAGCAGCCGGTGGAGTAGCAGGCCTGGATCTCAACACTCGTGGCCACGAGGCATTTGGGCTGCTGGGTGCTGACGGAGGACACGAACCCATCTCAGCACACAGCCGCGTTTCCTTCCAGCCTCAGTTAGTGGAGACTTGTACACTTCCATACCGTCAGATCATTTTGGAAGACATTCTCGAGCTTCTCGGTTCTGTTTATATTCATCAATTATTTAATTTCTGACAAAAAAACTTGTTGAAACATTTGTAAAAGCTAAATGTTTGTCCAGATGTCCTCTTTTGGATAAAGCAGGTGACATGGTCAGGGACTCCAGATGGTCAAACTATCACATATACATAAATTTCTTGGTTTCCAAGGTTGTACTCTGACATGGTTCCCATGGTCACAAATGCCATGTGACTATTAGGTGCAGTTATAGTTTTACGGTTGAGGGCCGGGGTTGTAATTTGATGAGGTCTGGAAATCATTTACCATCTGTGGAGAAACCACCCTGCTAAACGACTTCCTTATCAACACACGTTAACCAAATCTAACCAGAGTCTATCACACCGATCAACAGCATCTGTGCAGTTATGTCCACTGTGTTAGCAGATATTGAAACATAAACTGCTCTCATAATTTAACAGATGTTGAGTCTGACATTGGCATTGATTTCGTATTACAGAACATATTCTATAATACTATATTATAGAACATTTCTAACTTAATAGTCTGTACACAAGATTAGCATACAAACATATTAGTTTAGTAAATAAAGTGTGTTTTGTGCTGTCAGAATGAGAGCAGTGCTGGAGAAGGGACTGCAGTTAGGCATCTGCAGTGGTCACTGCAGCATTGAGGAACGTTGGGGTGTTTGGAAGCAGCTGCCTTGACATATAATTGTTTTCCTTTGACACAAGTCTCATGCCTGTGAAACAAGCAGTGTTCTCAGCTGCTTAGCTCACCCCCTCATTAACCATCAGCCAAGAGCATACCACTTGTCATTAGCAACATCTGATCAAGAACTTCCAAAGTATGGATGGAGCTTAAAGTGTCCTGGGAAGAGTTGTGCGGACCCCCTGCATGGAAGAGCTTCAATAGCAGCACGTCTGTGGTAGAGAGATCTCCAGAAGGTTCCTCTTAAACACGCGGAGGCTTAACATCCACACACATGCTGGTTTTGTGCTGTATCAGCTGGGGACGGGAGACCACAACACGTCCTGCTACCCCCCCCAACAGACAATGCGTCGAGATAAGACCAGTCACAACCCAGGCCGCAATCTACCCGGTTCCTCTTTCCACAAATTCTCTTTTCTCCATTTCCCTTTCTGCATTCTTACTGTACTTGCAAGGAAAGAGTGACGTTTAAAATGCTTTCAGTTCTGACAGCCCCATATTGAACTCTGGAGATGGGATAAGACGATAAGGCAGTGACCTCTCGTTCACTGGCAAGGCGACAACCCTGTGCAGGGAAGCATGGAAATGTTCAGATGAAACCCTGGAATGCAGGTCTCTCCTTTACATGTGCTCATTCACCTGCCATTCCAGTGCCTCTTTCAACACATAATATAAGCACATGTATTTACACTGTACACACGGGACACCTTTGAGTGACATTTAGAAGGTACATTCTGATTTCAGAGGTCTTATTTGAAGCTCAGCTTGCTAACAATATTGGTGGGAACGTCTTATTTCCTGAGGTAGGTGGATAAACTGCCTATAATTTCTTTAAAATGGTTTTCAGTTGTATGTCCTTGACTATTCTCAATCTTGCCCAAGCAAGCCCTCTCTGAAAGTCTGCAACCTGATCTGTTCAAGCCTACCCAACACAAATACCTGTTGACTCTGCAGCTGAACAGTCCCGCTCTGTCCTAATCTCGGGCTCTGTCCATCTGTGCGCTCTGTAACTCGACGATGCATTTGTTCATGAAAAATAGTATTATTCCTCCGATTCCTTCACTCTTATACCAATTCCATACTGTCACCCATCATGCCCTATTGGTGGTCAGAGTTTTGACATTTTGTGACATCGTGGTATTAGCGGTGATAGAACAGCCCTCACCTGAGAGGGGCTCTCTGGGTTTGACCTCGGGCACCTCCTCCACCGAATCCTCTTCTGGACCTGGCGATGCGGAACGTTCCACCATGGACTCCCTCTTCTGTTTGCCTCTACCCACGATCTTCAGGAAGGAGAGTCTTCGGCTGGTCACGTCCGAGTCTGCGTCTGAGCACAGGTCTCCGTTGGGCAGGCTCTCTTTACGCAAGCTCTCTCTGCACCTGCCGGCCATTCTGACCCAGAGAAGAACAGCAAGAGAATGTGAAGCAGGAAGGATTCTGGGAAAAAGAGGCTCTCAGAAACCTCTCAGCACCAATCACACGTGGACATGTCTAGAAACTTAACCAGTCTGATTCTATTAAGGCTATAGACTTCACTGCCCCCCATCCTCCATTTATGAGAAGAGAAGTCTTGGAAAAGTAGCAAAGCAACCCCAGATCATGGGGTCTGGTGCACCACAACAGTCCTCACCCATCTACACCCATGTACCTCAACAGGCTCCCTTCCGAGCTCCGACGCCGTTTCTTCTTCTTGTCCAGGGGCGAGGGTGAGCTGATGGACCCTTGCGGAGAAGGTGTCCCGCTGCCTTTGCTCCTGCCGGACATCCGAAGGCCCTTGCCCAGCTTGCCCAGGGTCTTGAGCGGCGACACGCCTCGGATTCGCTCCAGCGTGCCCCGGATGGAGCCCGCCTTCCCGAGACCCCCTCGCCTCCCCTCGTTCGTCTCGTTCTCGTCCTCCTCGTCGTCGAACGGGTTGCGGTCGCGGGGGGCCCCGCCGTCCAGGAGCGAGCCGCCATTGTTCGGGGCCCAGTCCTCGTCCGAGCCGTTCTCGTCGAACGGGTTGTTTTGGTCCAAGCTCATCTTGCGTAGGATCAGCTTGCCGTGATTGATCTCCAGCTCTGTGCTTGACTTGCTGCCCTTCAGTCGAGCTGGGAGGTTCTTAAGGATCGGCATTCTGCTCCCTGGAGAGAAAACACTGGGGGAAAAAAGAGAATCGAGCATTAGAGAGACACTTAACAACATAAACGTCCTGACTCAGTAGAGGCACTCGAGTCCTCACAGATGTGGCAAACTTCTTTTAAAACACAGTGTTACACACAGAGTGTCCATCTGGACATTATCCATTACACAGTGTTTACATTACACATTCAGTACATCCTTTATAAATATTTCATAATGCATTCTTGAATATTTATATCAGCATTTATTAACTTTTCAGGTTTTATGTTAAAGTTATATGTTTAAGTTAAAATCTCCAGTTTATCCAATGGATATTTTAAATGTGTTATTTTGATATGTTTCATATTAAATGTAGTAGTACACTCCCACTCAAGCATTTTGATACTGAAACACCATATGAATCTCAAAATCATATTATTCTAAAAGATGATGCCTGCTGAGATGGACAGTCATCAATGTATTGTGTAGTACTTATGTTACATTACATTACATTGTTATGCAATCACCCATCATGTTTAACTGATAGAGGCTTTCAAAGAATTTTCTACATTTTGCGATTAGTTGCCGATTAGTTTATGTAATTGCTTAATTAGTTGAATCCGAGTGCTTTTCAGGTGTCAGAAACAAGCCTTGGTGTGTGATACCCCCTCTGGAGACGTGTGTGTTGTGTGTTGAGGTGTTCTCGGACATTTATGGTGGGTGATAAAGGAAAAGGGAAGGGAGCAGTGCTGAATCACTTCCTGTTCACTAATTTATGTGTTTGTGTACGAGCCCGCGGGACACACTTGCGTTATCTCCAACTGAACATCAAGGTTTGCAGTGCAGTGCCAACTGATAAACAGACCTCATCACTGAAACCAAAGGTGAAATAGGTCCTTGATTTGACATAGTAAAGTCAATGTTCAAATCATACAGCTTGCCAGTGTTTATTTCACAATAAAACATAGCGTTGCCAGTGTAATTAAAGACTTCTGTAATTAAAGATTTTGTGCTACAAATCAAAATGAATCTGGCTACCAAAATATTAGGTCTGCGGTAAATGCAACAGGCAGATCTGGTTCGAGCCACAGCACACTTGAGACGTGAAAGCCAGAACGGCAAGATGCATGTGGGGCACAACGGTTAGCAAGTTTTGAATTCCTGAAGAGGAGCTATTGTGTGCAGCTTCCTAAGTGTTTGGAGTAATAATGCGTCTCTATGATTTTTCCATATGCGCTACCCGCCATTAGGACAGATGAGAAATCAGACCACAGAAACGAGTGACATGAACAAGAGAACTCGGAGGGCAGTGACTGCATAACGACTTCAACTTTAACTTCAACGACTTGAGTTAACTTTTACCCTTACTGATTGACAACTGTTTGGTCGAAGTCCTGTGCAAGGCCATTACTGAACAAGAATAACCTGATATTGATTGATATCTTCGAATGTAGATTGCCGGCAGAGGTGTTGCAACAGTTTAAGCAGAGGTGGGCATTCCTGGTTCAGAAAGTAAAAGTTCTCACCAAGATTTTGCTCATGGGCTTCTTGGATTGTGTTGATTCCACTAATTTTACCTGTTTTGCACTAATTAGAAAATCCATCAAGTTTGAGTAAAATCCTGAGAAGGAGTTTTACTTCCTGAACCTGGAATGTCCACCTCTGAGTTTAAGTCCAAAATACGGCCTAGTGCAAAGCATGCGTAGATGTACATTGCAATCCTTACTGTTAGATCAGTTTGTGCCTCCATTTAGTTTCACTGTAGTGTGTTATAAACTCGGGTAAAATGCTCTTGCAAGGACATCAGTGGAAAGTCAACACAGCTGCCCTTCTGAAAACAGGGAAATGAAAATCACTTATTTATTCTACACCACCAAAAGCCCAAGAGGATGAAAAGAAGGTTTAAAAAAAAAAAAAAACAAGGAACAGCTGATTCAAGAGAATTCAGCAACAGCTTTAAATTGTCACGAGAACATTTTGCATGGCTTCAATCCAAATCCGAAGTGTTGTGTAGCCACTGCTGTGGGTTGCCTACCCAACATATCGCTCCTGTCTTTCTCCCAACGCTCCTGCTCATTAGCAGTGCTAATTATAAACCAGAGGGGAGCCGCCATGGAAGGTCGGGTTAGATCTTTGGGTGAGATATAAAACCCATGACAGCTCTTTCCCAGCCAACACCACTTCCTGTCTCGCACAGGTAGTAAACAAAAGAGACAGGTTCCCTGCGTCCCGTCCCACGATGGGGGGATTCTCCATTTAGGTTCTTGGATGCGAAACAAGAAGTGACCCACATGGCTATTAGGAGAGCTAAAAATAAACTGTTCAAAGGAAAAACTGCATAAGATGCCGTGGACAAAGAGAGCTGGACGTTGTACAGAACTGGACATTGTAGGGAACTGGACATTGTAGGCAGGCTGAATGTTGTAAGGTAGTTGGTTTTTGCAGGGAGCTGGATGTTATTGGCAGCTGGATGCTGCTTTCTGGGAGGGCATTAAGATGACAAATGAATTAAATTGGTGACTCGTTTGGCTGACATCCAGAGCAGTCATTCTTTGGATTAATACCACTGCTGACAATTTTTGGAATGTCTTGAGTTCCTCGACATTTAACTTCAAGAATTTAAGAATTTGTAACACGTCACTCTTGTATAAATTTGAAGTCAACTGGAGGGAGAAACTTTTTAAATAGGGTCCTAATGTCGTCTTTAAGGACCAGCTAACAAAAATAGACAAGTTAACGGAACAGGAGATTTGTCATCCTGATCAGACGTGCATGTGTGCAATAAAAAAACATGGCACTAGCATCTTTTCACTCCAGCATGAGTCCTGGCCTCTCCAACTCGTTACCTGAGGTCAGCGCTGACCTCAGAGCGACAGTCATGTGCAGTTATGCCTGCTATTTTCAAAAGGTATGAGGGGTGGGCATAAGTAGAGTGTAGGAGGAGGTGGGGTGGCGTCACACAGTAAAGGCACAAAAACCCGATCTCCAGATGTACAGGCCAGGACTTTGGCGTCGGACTTCAGGTGCTGGTTGGAGGAATTGTGGAGGGATAACATAAAAGTCCTTGCCTGACTTTCCCTAAGGGAAGAGTTGCATTCACACTAACCACCGAGGCATGTGACCAAGCAGACGTCCAGCACAACCAGCATGAGGAGAGCCATGAAAGTGCCTCTTCAATTTATAGCAGGCTTAATGGGAGTTAGATTATTTCAATCACTTTTAAAGCTACACAAGTTAAATAATTTTTAAGGCTACATAAATCAGTTATAAGGCTACATACATAAAGGCTGCATCCTCTGTCTCTGAATATCTTGAGGTCAAATACCATGTCATGACTGCTCTGAAATGTAATCACCCCAGTTCAGTAGATCTCTGACACATTAGAACAGCGGTTGTTTTCTTTCTTCTCTTGTTCTTTTGAATTCTTCACAACAAAGTTTTTGTCTCACTAATTCTATAAAACAGAGAGGTTCGATTCTGCTGGCATTATAAGCAGAGAAAATTCTTCAAAATCTGAATAGGTCATTCAGGTCAAATAACTCACCTATTTTAGACATACGCCAGTCCAGCTTTGCTGACAGTTTCAACAGTGTATGCCCTGTCATAAAGCTGGTTTCCATGACACGCCTTTCACAAGATTATTTTGTGGTGTAGATAGTAGTTGGGGGGGGGGGGGGGGGGGTAAATCTTTAACTGTTCACTAGTAGTCCAATGTCTAGTTGAATTTATAAGCCGCAAAAGCAGAGAGGGGTTATGTGATACAGAAGCAGAAATGTCTTTGTGAGCTCAGTTATGTTTCAATTTCCCAGAATGTGTCAGAGTCTTGCAGTTCCCAAACACCTTAGAGTGGGACTGTGGAGATAGACTCACATCACCATCTCCCTTGTTCACTGTCACAAGAATCTAATCTGAAATTAAACCAAGGAGCTTTGCAAATTCCAACCCAGATCACTTCCCCAGACGTTTTCAAAAGTGCAGAGGAAGATTATCATTTTGAAGAAACCATCAATGTAAAAAGTTGTTCTCTGTATAAATCATGAATGTGTAGAGTCTGAACTCAAGCTGTGTGCTGGATAAAGAGACAAGTGACCTTGGGTGCACTTGAACACCTGAAAAGTCTCTAAGAGTATGTTTTTGTATTTTTAAACGGTGTTTAATTCATTTTCATCCTTTGTTTGAGCACACACTAAGCCTAGTCTTGGATTACAGTCCATACTGTACAACTTCAACAGGCTTTTTTTTGCTCACTTCAAATACATGCATCATGTCTACATAACTCACTTAAGAAAAGTGCTGACACAGCATTCATATGACTTTCACTAAAAGGAAAATATTCAAAGAATCAGACTTACATAGTCCATCCTGATCATGTTTAAGAACGGGAACATGAGTCCACAAACATGAACGTTCTTTGAGACGCTGAGCTGTGGCTCAAATCTCCAGCTGCCCCGTCGAGACTTATACTTTTATTTTGGTGGGTTGTCCCAAGATCATGAGTTTCTCAGCACGCTTGAAAGGCGCGTAGTGAACTGCATGCAAGACCCTCATATTAAGTATGTGAGTGTGTCTGTGCAGATACATTTCCCTTATACTCCTGGCTTATAACTGTAGTAAATGAAAAATTTTTTTTTCTTTTGCGGTGAACACTTGAAGAAAGTTTAACCGTATATAAACAGTGGACGGACGCAAATTCTTACAACCTCTGCCCCCGGCAAGAGACGCTTAGAGGTCAATTTTCCTTGCTTAGCCTGCATAATTTGTAGATCCTGTCACTCTGGTGTCGTATGGTTGGACCGCTCATCTATATTGGCATCTAATATCTATTAAATCCCCTATAAAGAGGAAATATTGTATCCGCTTGTTGGGAGAAACGCGTAAAATTGAAACGGTTAGTGATGTGACATTTGGCTCCTAAATCAGATGCCACGCAAGCTTTTGTTCACGTTTATTCATCTTTCCGTTTTTTTTGCGATCTTGCGTGGAGAGTCACAAGATTCCCTGCGCGTGAACACGATCCACTCTCAGACGTCACCCAGTCACGTGCGTCGCTCGGGGATCTATTTTGTGAAGCAGCGTGCACTCAGAGATCTTGTTCCTCTTTATTCCGGGGGGCACATCTAAGATCAGGGTGAGCAAATTTAAGTTGGAGTGCGAGACGAGCTCCGGACCGGAGTATATTCCGGAGTATATTCCGGAAGGTGCAGGAAATAACACAGCCAAGTATTTTAGGGTTTTGATTGCTGTCTGCGCGCAGAGTCCTCGCGCCCAGTCCCGCTGCTTGAGGTCACCTTGGGTCTGCGTCCAAATATTTCTCAACACTTCGCCGAACTGCAGAGCACGCTGGTCCGGCTTCAGTTTACATAGCTGGATTTTATTTGGTTAACACAGTTGGTTTTGGTGTTTATCCTTTATTTAACGTGGAACTGATGTTTTTTGCTCTGGTGTTTATTTATTTGTAACTGCTTTAATGCAGTACAACTAGTAGAATTGCAGTTGATGAGGGCACATGTGTTAATTCGCCATTGTATTCTTTGATTGTTATTGTTTATATTTGTGCAGTCCTCTAGTTAAATGCAGTATTCCCCACCACACTGCCATAGCCATGGCGCCCAGACAATTTCTACAATTGTCATTGCAGTTATGCAACTGTGAGTGGGGTCAGGACAGTGTGTGTGTGTGTGTGTGTGTGTTTGGGTGTGTGTGTGTGTGTGTGTGTGTGTGGGGTGGGTGGGGGTGGGGGTGTTGCATCCTGCTATCCAAAGCTGCCCATAAAGGGCACTATCAAATGCCCTCGGAGCACGAGGGCCGTCAACACCGGGGCGGATCTGCCACTGACCCAGCTGGGAACGATGAGCAGGGGGGCGAGACCTGTCTGGCGCTGCCCGGACCCCCAGCATCCTGTCACTGCTTCAGCCAGGGCATCTGTCCTGTCGGGGGGGGGGGGGGGGGGGGGGGGGGGGGGAGTGCCGGTCGAACGTCATACGGTCTCACTTTTGACAGTCGGGCAGCTCTGGTGCTAATTTAAGGGGGACCGACGGAAGTTGTCGCTCAGTGTGAAACTCTTTGATTTGTGGTGTGAGGAAGGAGATAATGTAATGTACTCCTGTGTCCCCACAGAACAGCTGATCTCAACAGCCATGTGCGTTTGACTGGCGTTCTTGACTTCATCACTCGGCCCTGTTTACGTGTTTCAGCCTGTCATCTGAGATATGAGTGTTTCATACAATAACCAGTGGTGTCCAGCTCATAATAGTCTGATTCTACCGAAGGCGTTAGAATTGCAGGACTGGATCTGAGAACCTATGTGCTATAACTTCATGTATAAATTACTGCAAAGTACCAACAGTTGGATTTCGAATTACTTGCTGACAAAATCTAATAAGCTGTCCTGTTTTTAAGAGAGTTTAACCAATTGTCAGCATCATTTCAGATTTTTGCCTCTGGTCATTTACTGGCAACGCACATTAATCATGATGACGATAAATGCTCTTTATGACAGGACTTCCAGGACGTTGCATTAAACAGCCGACGCAGGGCGGTCGACTACTGCTTGTGCGTCATAAGCATGCTCCTGATAAACAATGTAGCTAATATCTTGGGGTTTCCATGACTACAGGTGAGTTGATAATAGTCATTGAATCATCAGGCAAGTTGACTCAGTCGTGTCCGAAGCCAAAAACACATCACCAACCAGAGCCAAATATGAAAAATGGTTCCTGGTCATCAGGGCTAAAGTAGTTGGCAGTGATAAGGAATCACAGTCCAGACAAGCTAGCCATGTGTTTGTGGGCACAGATACCAGCGTGACGGATCTTTCCTGACCTTCACAGCTGTCAATATCCGTCAATATCATTAAAAACCCAATGCGCCGTCATTCCAACACTAACAGAGCAAGTTAAGCATCCAAACTAAATTCAAAATAATCCGTCCACTCAGACAAGTCTCACACAACCGCAAGTCACATTCAGAAGCACGTTTCTCTAAGGACTCCCCCCCCCAAGACAGTCCAGTTACACCAGAAAGTCTCTCCGCACTTGCTTACCTTGTTTATAAAGGCTGTGTGTTGGTAAGTCCCCAGGAGTCCCTGACAGTCTTAGTGCTGGGACATCCCCGTGCCTCTGGTGCGTGTCAGATGGTGAGACTGTGCGGTGGGTGAAAGCGTTTGACCACACGAGTGTTGCCTTTCTCAGCCTGAGGCTCGTCTGGACCCTGGGGCCGGCTGTGGTCGCTTCCTGAGCTGTTATGCAGCACGGAGCTGATGCTTTTTCCTCAGGAAGCCGTCCGTCCCCTTTCCTTCTCGCCAACCAACACGCCTCCCCCGAAACCCCATGGGACGCTGGGAAACTCAGGCGCTCTGATAAAGCTAATTGGCCTGGGAAGTGTGGTGAGTGGGGCGGCCCTGTTAGGAGTACCCCACTTTCTTCTTTTCCTTTTGTTCGTCTGCTGTCTTTCACCAGCGGCCTGGGTTGATAAGGTGGGTGGGGGGGCTCGTGCCGTGGCCCACGGGCCGTCCCGGGGGCCCAACAGTCACGCAGCGGCCCGAGGGAAGTGAAGTTGAATGGAGGCAGAGCTGTAGATTGTCTCGGGATCCTCTGTCCAACTTTGTGTTCCCTTTGTGTGCTTGAGTGTTTGTTGATCATGTCCCAAACACAAGCCTCCCGTAAAGGGGGTTTTCCACTGTAATGGCAACGCTGACACGAGCCTTCGGACGAGCCGGGCTTTGAGCGGCGAGCTAAAGCCAGGGTCACTGGGTACACCCGCAGTGTCTTTACAGGACGTCTTTGTTTGTTTTTCCACATTAAGAACCAGTGCTGGATTACATCTATGGATCTGTACACTCTGGGCTTTGATCACCACTGTGGAAGTGACAGTCAGCAAGTATATTTATATTCTTCATAGGTCAAAGGAATGTGTGCATTTTTTTTTCTATGTAACTTTTTAATGATAAAAACACAGACATCTGTAAGTTGGTCCAGGTGCACTGGTTTGGATCTGTGACTTCTTTAATACACGCGTCACTTTTGGGAGGTATAAAAGTCTCTGAATTGCATTCTGAATCAGTCTGTATAAATACATCACATATACATGCACTTGAATACAGTACAAATGATTACTCAGCAGTTATTCAGTAGGTCTTGTAAGTGGTTCTTCAGAGAAAATGAATTACAAGCTACTACTTGGAAATCAACTGAAATGTTAATTGAATTCTATTGGTGGTAAAACAATATTGGCAAAACTAGACAGAAAACTGACAAGCAACTAAACTGAGTGTAAAACACATCAAGTCCTACTTAGATATAATTGCTGCCAGACCTGTTGCACAAATCAAGTTTAATAAAAAAAAATTGCAGAGCATGTTTGAACAAAAATGCTTTAAGATCACACTAAAAATGAAAAAAAAAATTATATCTGTTCTTTAGGCCAGGTGTGATTTAAGTAAGTTATGTTTTTGGCGCCCTCTGCTGATTGAAGTGACTAATAACAAACTTAAAAACGAATAAAGCACAATTCACAGTATATGTGAATCATACTACTTCAGTGTCATAAAATACACAGTATTTTTTAAATGTATAAATGTAATAAAGATAGCACAAGATTGAAGTTGAATGCTAATATTTCACACACCACACAAACTATAAACCAAGATTCAACGTCTTTAATTGAAAGAGGGACATCCAACATTTTTGCAACAAACATACATATCAAATTGACATTAAAAAACGTAACATGGTTGATACAGAGGGTAGAAAAAGACCTGAAGATGTTACGTCACGTGCTGGGATAACGGGTGTGTGGGGCTACTGACGGCTACTATGGCACCTGCAGGGTCTGAATCTTTAGAAAGGTCTGGGATATTCTGCAGTACTTTTAAACTCATACGTGTGTATTTTGAGTTTGATCTCAAGCAGTTAATGGTGTATCAGCAGTAGTGAATGGGTCAGTAGTTCAGGGCTTCAAACCGTCAGACAGACAGGGCTGAACACATTCCTTTGATTACTTATAAATACATATAAATAGAATATATAAATTTGAACCAACCCAAAAAAGCCTTACAAGATGTCATATACCGAGTGAACGTTGTGCTTTATACCCAACAAAATTATACAAACGACGAACAGAAACACATTCGGGTGAAAAGTGGACTCCGGTGAACACTGTGAGGCTGTGCTTCTGGGTCATTAAGCTGAAAACAGCACCGTTGGCCCGGCCCGAGAGTTCAAACCAGGGCTCCTCCAGCACACACTACTGGGGGCAGAGTGCTAGGTGTGAAAACAAAAGCAACAGATACTTTGTAGGGAAACAAAACTGCTTAGAATAAAAGCAACCTGCTGCTCGTGAGGTTCAAGGATCTCCCTGACTTTGTAATTAAAACTAGGCATTAAGAATCGGAGTGAATATCGGTAACGGTAGGTCGGCGTGCGTCTGTCTGTCTGTTCTATTATGAACATTGCAGGAGTTTTCTCTGGAAGTTCTGCATGCATTATGGATTATGGATGGATTATACAGTCTGTTGAAATTGTGAACATTCCTGGCTAGCACGGTACAGGCCAGCAGAGGGCGCGCTCTCTCTCTCAATGCACTTCAGCATCAGGTGAACCTTGGTGGTTGGGGAAGATGTGCAGTTGTGCGTGCTCGATGCCGTCATTGTGGAGATCCTCCTGTTTCTGTAGACCATGAAGCTTCAGCAACAGTTCCTTAATGAACACCTGGACAGAGCACCAGGATAACAACACTGCAGATACACTAGGAGACAGGAGTGATTGTAGGAGAAGACTCCTTACAGCAGGTGTCATTTCGGGAAGTAGGAAGGGTTGCTAGTTTTATGGAGTACTGATCAAACGTTTTTTTTGTACTGTTACCAGAACTGCAATGAAAAAAAAAGCTTCATCATGAAATAGTTGCAGCTGACCGTAAGTAGCTGTTATGGAACAAGTTATCTCTGCCAGATAGTGATGGACACATTCCAGACTTTCAAAGAACACGTCACCACCTGGACAGACTATTGTTTGGGGCTGACAGGTTGTGACACTGTTATGGCCTACAGGACCTGATTTTGGTAACCGTCAAGACCTTTTGCACTTATTTGCCGCTCTGTGACTACCCTGTGTCTGGTGCATGGCTAAATTCTGAACTATCACAAAGAAATCTCAAATTTCAAACACTAGACCTACGTATTACAGGAAGATCAGGCTTGGTTTGTGCAAACAGGCTAACCAGACGAGCCAAATACTGTTCAGATGCTCTGCGATATACTTCTCAACAAAACTCAAAGCACTGTATAAAGTGAATTATATTTTTATATTTTAGCAATTTGCTTTTGGGCTTTCGCCTAGTTTATTGTTTCATCCACCCACTCTGAATGGTTTTACCAAGCTGAGCAGTGACCAGTACGCATCTTTACTGCTGCTGTCCGAGTCACTGAGGACAGTGATGTACGCAGTGTACCAGTGGATCCGTGCAGCCGAGGACAGGCGGGCTTTGTTCTCGGCAGGGGCCACGGTAACGGGAGGCGTGTGTTAATACCAGAGAGCGCCAGTGAGCGTCCCGTGAGCAGACCCTTACCTCGGTGTTGTTGGTACAGGTATGGAGGATATCCTGTAAGGAAGACAGAACGTGGAGTGAGGAAACGGAAAGGTGTGATTGAGGAAACGGGACTTTTATGTGTGCGGCGACGGGCCCTGTACCCGCAGACGTTCCGCCCTCTCCTCATCGCTCGTCACGTCCAGAAGCTCATCAATGTTCACCTCCTCTGGCATGTTCTCCTCCTGCGGGGAGACACAGGCTTCCGGTGACACCACTACATCACCAGGGCATCCTGCCCACTGGCCCCGCTGGGCCCCCGTAGAGGGAGACACTGCTGTGTGTTCGTTTTGACACGTGTTACACTCTTGTTTTAGCCCCACCATAATATGCCTAATGTTAGAATGGAATTTTCTCTACTGCAGTATAACTGAATTTTTGACTCATAATGTGTCATGAACATATGTGTGTATTATCAATAAAACAAACAAAAAAAGCCATCTTGTTTTTCCAACAAGTATGTGTTAATGAACCTAATATCACTTGGCTGTCAGATTTCAAGGGTCACGTACATTGGAATCTTGCATTGAAAATTTAAAATGGCTTCATTGTCCAGAACTCTGGAATAGCCATGTGCCTTAAACAGTTGCCTGTAAAGATGAAGTCAAGCTGCACAAGGGATGTTCCACAAGTGTGGACTGTCCTGCGCACTGAACCGAGCCTTCCAGAACTGACTTCCACCTCCATCTCCCCCCTGCTGCACACACGGACGTGGGCCCTGCCTCCAGCTCCATCTCTCCCCCATCTGACGTCAACAAACCGGCGGATCAGGCTTCTTGTGAGCGTCCCAAAACGCAGCAACAGCTTAACCTCGCGTACTGCGATCAACTCGGACGACGCGGTTAGGAGAAGTTTCAGAGAAGCCTGGAACCTGGCCTGCTGCCAGGCAGATTGAGGTGACACCCAGGGTCAGTAATCTGGGCAGCTTTAGGTTAGAAGATGTGAACGTTAGATTGTTCCACATGCAGACATGGGCAATACACTTGACCGTGTGCACACCACATGGTTTTAGCATGTATGTCCTTCTTACCCCTTTATAATGACATACTGTCCCAGGAGAGGCTATTTCAAAGAAAGGTTAAGGTGAGTTTCTATTGACAGACTTTTAGGCAAATGATTTATTTTAGGCTAATGAGTTTCATTCCACTGTCCAATCCCCCTGCCAGCATTACAGTGAGGCAAAACCATCCAGCCAACTGAAACCAATGTGCCGTACTATTTACATACCACGAGTCAGCAGAATTCCACCAGAAATACTCGGTATTGAGGAGGATAATTCAACTGAACTCCAAATGCAGTCTTTGTTGTCAAAACAGACAATATGGTCTGTGGTGAATGGAAAGAAAAGTTGAGCAGCTAGAAATGTTAGTCAATCCCCAAAAAGAACGAGTGATAGTTATATAATTAATCCCCAATAAGAACAAGTGATGGTTATATAATTAATCCCCAATAAGAACGAGTGATGGTTATATAATTAATCTCCAATAAGAACGAGTGATGGTTATATAATTAATCCCCAATAAGAACAAGTGATGGTTATATAATTAATCCCCAATAAGAACGAGTGATGGTTATATAATTAATCCCCAATAAGAACAAGTGATGGTTATATAATTAATCTCCAATAAGAACAGATGACGCCAATTAAGCTCTTCACTCTTAGAATTAGTACGAAGATATTCATGCTTGTAAAGTCATCTGAACTTCTTATTCCAGCAAGTTAACACACATATTGTTTAAAAACATGATTACACATGACTGGGGCACCAAAATATTCCAATCAAAAAACAAAGCCGTGATAGGCAGTGATGATGTATGTTTTGGGATATAAGAGGCCTTATGATATAAGAAGAACGATCGCCAATAATTCAATACAACTTTGTGTAATGGCAAAGTGTGCTAGTTTCACTACTGATTTCTTGTTTGATTTGTCCCCAGGTTCAGGTCTTAAAAGGTCTTTAAAGTTATCAATAAGTTTAAAGGTCTTTAAAGTTATCAATAATACAGTGGCTGAACCAAAAGGGTTATGGGGAAGTGGCGTTGGTGTGGGTCACCTAGGGAAGTTATCAGGAGTTATCAGGTGTTATCAAGAGTACTGAGTATACAGCCAGGGGCCATGGGGCCTGTGTCTGATGCTCTCAGGTGTGTGATAAGGTTACTTATCATAGGGAAAGAGGACAGAAGGAATACTTTACCAATTCTGAAACTACTGTCACCACTGAAAGGTCAACCAGTGCAAGATCCAAGCACACTCCCCTACTGGGGTGTGGGTGACCTTTCTTTTAACTTCAAATGCTACTGAAATGCTCCCACTCAAACACACACACACACACACACACACACACACACACACACACACACACACACACACACACACACACACACACACATACACACGCGCACAGCTTCTAGAATATTCCCAATTTAAATTCACATAAAAAGGTAAACGTTAGATAAAGGTTTCAACAGGCAAATTAAATAAAGAGAAAAAAAAACCATGAGCTTTATTTGATAATCCTCAAATGAGTACACAGGATTTATCAATAATAATGGTAATGGGAATGAGCATCTTGTATTAATTTTAAGGGGAAATATCAAATGACTAAAGATATATACTAAGTAAACATGTATACGCTGAGTGTCTGTCATGCTGTTTGCTTCCTGTGTCTAGATGCTGCTCTCTCAAGCGTTGAGTGAATCTCTCCATTCAATTTAACATCAGTGGATGATGCACTTAAATCGTATTCCTTCCAGGTCAGCAGTGTGTGTGGTCAGTTTAGTGATGTCTTGTTCTGTATGAAATCTGCATGTGCTTCTAGAATATCCCCCATTTGTTTTTTAAAAAGTATTAGACAATTAGACTGTTGAAATGACAGATTTGAACTGCTCAGTGTTTTGATAAATTAAGAGTTTTGATACAGTCCCTTACAGGGCAGATGGACCTCAGCTGTGTTTCATTATGTGAGTGTCAGTTGTGCCAGTAGTATGTGAAATAATATGTGTGTGGATATGGTATCATCAGGCCGGACGTGACCTGGGTGGAGACATGCTTTAACAGTTTGAATACCTCCACTGAAGAAATGTCAACTCCTTTGGACATCAACCATTTTCAAATGTTTGCAAATTGTGACTCTACACTAGACACACTAGACACCGTACACGCTTCCTCAACCCCTTTGTCTCCGCCACTCTTACAGTGCACACGCAGCACTTTATTAATGTCGCTCTCCAGGAGATGCCGCTGTGCTTTTAAACAGCAATTTCCACCTCATGCTCCCAGTGGGACAGAGAAAGACATTTAGCAGCCAGCCTGACAGATGTCTTGTTCTACAAGACTGGAGGTATTGCGTGTGTGTCTCTAGTGGGGTGCGTGAAGACTACATCTACATGGTTCTATATTCAGCTCACCGCTTCGCAGTTTTTTGTGGTCGCTGTTGCTGTGGTTTGCTTGTAAGACGTCGCACGAAATATTTAAACTGGCCTCACATTCAATCTGTGAATCTTTAAGAACAAAGGCGAACGAAGCCGGCAGTATGTGAAAGGTCAGACATGATGATCCACAACCAGTTACTTCTGTAGCAACACATAAAGTCACACTGCTTTAGTGCCCTGTATCAGTGATGGTCACACCCATGGTGGTATAGCTTGATTATAGCTTGATTGTTGCACATCTGTAGATCACACACCCTGAGTGTGGGCCTGCACCTGCTGGCCTACGTGGGATTACAGGTACAGCCGATGTAAGAAGAGCACAGCAGAGAAATCTGTGTGAAATAATCGGACTCATCATGTGACGAGTCTATGAAAGAGCAGCAAAAGCCCACTGACCCTTTGTACCGGGCTGTTACCAGCGGTTTGCTGTGGAGCACCGTGGGGGAGGGGCTTGTCGATGTACCATGGCTGTCTTTGTGCACTACACTGACATATGGGGTCTTTAAATTCCCAACCCCCCATTCTATTTACGCAGGAGGAAAGTCCTGGGAGGGCGAGATAGCATCAATCAATCTCAGGATCATTAGCGCTGAGCTGTGGTCACGCAGTTCCACTGCAGTCAGACCTTTGCTCTGCCCGGAAATGAAGGAGCCGGGTGTGTGTGTGTGTGTGTGTGTGTGTGTGTGTGTGTGTGTGCGTGTGTGTGTGTGTGTGTGTGTGTGTGTGTGTGTGTGTGTGTGTGTGTGTGTGTGTGCACGTGCGTGTGCGAGTGTGATGACAGCCTGCCTCGTCATATACCAGCATATACAATATTTAGATTGTGTCTTTATTTTGGTCTTGTAATGTCAGTCTGTGCAGCATCAAAAGGCCGTAAGCTGTGTAATCTGTGTAATCTCTATTATTATGTATCTACATCCATGAAGACTTGCAGAACAGGTTTGGCTGTGTGACTAATAGTGTCCTCCCCCAGTGATGAGATGGTATCTCTCAGTCTTGGCAATGGGCTCTGTCTCATTACATTAGTAATACATTTAGGGGCCACACGTGTGCCTTCACACTTTTATTGGAAAATTAATGGGTAGATGCAGTGGGAAGGGACCCTAATCCCAATCCTCTATTCAGCCGATGCCGATGTTATTCAAATCTGACACAGCGTGTCTTCATTATGACCCAGCCAGCTGAGGCTATTAGGACAAGAGTGTAAGGTGCGCGTCAGGGGTCCAGTTATCACTACTGCACACAGCTCACCGTGAGCCACCTTACTGGGAGATGTTGTACTGGGAGAGTGCACCACGTAGCAGGGGAGAACCAGTGTAGAAGTGGTCTCATCTCATAGTTCTGTGTCACACCAGTTTGGTCCGTTCCAAGAAAAATTGGACATTTCCAGCAAAAATTTACAGTGATAAAAGTATTCGATATCTACTGTCTTGTCCTCGACAGCTGTATGTGAAGATAAGCTACGTTCTTGCACCCTGGTTGAAAGTGCACTCAGCATTATTAAACTGTATGCTGCATGTCCATTAAAGGTAACAAGATTTCTCTACGTGGGGCATGCACGAACCCTGCCAAAGGAGACACCATCTGTTTACTGTACATAAAAGGCAGTTAGTGTTCCAGTCACAGCAGTCAAAGCAGGCCCCTAACTTCCAAACACCCCCCCCCCCCCCCTGTGTCTTTGTGGAGATGTGGAAACTGGACTCTTATCTTTTCGGTTTAAAAAAATACAAAACAAACACAGTGCTGCTGTGCTGTGCGTGTTCACGTTATCAAAGCTTTCGATTAAAGCATTTTGCCATGTGAGACGATCCATGCCTTAAGTATTATTCTGCAATCTATACATCAAGCAGTTGTCACCGGTCTCCCCAACTCAGCTGCTAATGTGACTCTATGACATCCTTATTACATCCATCTTCTAAGACCAAACATTAACCTTATGATCCCAACATGAAAATAGAAGCCTTGGAATAAATATACTATATTAGACACAATGGGTCATTCATTCTTTGGCATATAGCCAAAACATTGGACTATATACTGTTGTTCAACACAGTATTATCTTTTATGATTATTTACTTTGCATTCAGTCATTCGCTGGGGTGAATTATGACCATTATAGGTGAAAACTAAATAAAAATCAATGAAACAATCATATAATTTGACATAACAAGAATGGTACTTTACAGTTTGGTGTATTTAATGGTTTGGACAACCCCCTGGAACACTAAATGGTCTCACGCCCTTCCTTGGGGAACGTGATTATTTTCACAGTAGATTAGAATATTACAAATCTTTCTAGATTTGACAAATCATGATCAGGGGAAAAGCAAAAAACATTGGACTTTGGTCCAATATAAACGAGAGCTTTTATCCATAATCTACTTCTCATTACACTCACACACTTGCTTATCATTAGAAACACGCACATTCGCACCCACGTGGATTGTTCTGGGTGTTCACCTACACACCACACAAAGGCTGGCGAGATCACAGCTGGAGCACAGAAGATAACAAGATCATACGATTATTTTAAATCCCCATTGATGGACATGATGGACATCAGGCAGAGAAGATGCCACTTCATAGTGCGACAGGTCGGGTTTATAGTGAGACGAGTCACCCTTTATGTTTTCGAAGAACTTATATATTAAATTATAAAAATCTAGATTGATCCTATTCTAGATTGGTCCTATTAGAACATAATGTAAGATTACATACACTACTCACCCGTCCTAAATACAGCTCGTCTAGACCTGCGTCTATCCACTTCTCCACATCCAGGCGCCTCTGAAGTTCTTTTCTATTATATTTTACCGTTACGCGTGCTTGTCTCTTCTGTACGCTTAGTCCTGGGTCCCGGCCAGCACCTCTATTCGGAGAGTGAACTTTGTTGTTATATCGTCTCCCTACCCGGTTCGCAGCCATGTCCACTTCCACCACTACTGTGTGATGTACCAGCGCCGAGACATAGGAGTGTTCCTATAGACCAGCGCGCGAGTGGAGCACGGGGAGCAACAACGTCTCCAAAAGGTGAGACGCGCAGGGTCCTAGTGCCGTTGCGTTATTTGTTATTACAATATTGATCTTTTATTTGGGCTCTCACAGGGGGCGGGGTTACAGAGGATGCGCAAGAAGAATCCAGTTAGGGGCCCATGCAGGAACACCCCTAATTTGACATCACGGTACGTGGGTGTTCTGTTGCTTCACTGCATGCTGTCCCTTTAGCTGTTGGCAGTCAGATAATAAAAAATATGTATTTACTTCAATATGACATAACATAAACATAATTTAGAAATTTACATTGCCTAATAACTTTTTATAGATGAGCACATGCTTATACTTATCAAAAAAGTCTGAGTTAAATTCTGTTCCAAGGAAAATGATTTTGCTAGCTAATTATATTTCTGTATTAAAGTTAGATTCTACCTGATTCTACTTCTAGATTATTAAAGTATATACATTGCATATGTGTGAGTTAAGGTGCCACAGCTATTAAATCAAAATGCATAGAGCTATTAAATCAAAATGCATGGCTGAACAAACTGCCTCTACAAGTCATTAGGCCAACAAAAAATGTAAACTTTTAATGTTTAAAAGATGAACATTTTCCATTAGTCTTTTTCAGTTATGCCAACTACTGATAGAATTAGGCCTACTGTGACGGGCAGGGTGAGCAACTAAAAAGGAAGCGATCACGCCAAGTCTCAGGGAAAGAGGATGGTTTAATTTAAAGTGCGCAAACCAAAAACCCGTGACATAGTTCCAAATTAAGGATATAATAACCAGCAGTCAACTGGTACAAAGACAAGACATATATAGACGAACAAACGACCCTCAGGTGAGACGGATCACGGGCCCCGCCGACCTGAGGGACGAACATCACATGACCAAAACAGGACAGCTGCCGCTGTAGACGGGGGCGACCGGCAGGGGCCCCCCCCACAATGTGACAATTACACTGACCCAACATTGACCTAAGTATAGTACATTATGGAAAATTATGGTAAATTATGATAAATTAGCTTTCCAGTCATTGGAAAAATAGAGTTGTTAATAGTGTTGTCAATTTTGTTTATTATTTTGAGCCAACACAATATTACTAGTATGATGACTTTGCAGCTGCACAGTACTGATCAGCATTTAGGAAGAATAGCAAAGCCTCAAAACAATAAAACTACATATGGAATTATACAGTGACCAAATCTCTTATTTCCCTTCTTCTTCAAAAAAAAAAAAAAAAAAAAAAAAAGCCAACCAAGATGTGGTTTCCATCATCATGAGATACTTTACCATGAGCAATCAAGGAACTTTCACCTTTGCTGACCACTTGTTGTCTGACAGACAGAAGTTCTAAATGGAAACTGTAAAATTTCTAAAATTCTAAAATGTTCTAGAATAAGATTAAGGCAGTAAGGTGTTCTAGAATAAGCTTAAGCCAGTAAGGTGTTCTATAATAAGATTAAGCCAGTAAGGGGTTCTAGAATAAGCTTAAACCAGCAATGTGTTCTAGAACATGCTTAATACCAAAGGGCATGAAATAAGGCCAGGACATTTGGATTTATACATGACAAATAAATTCTGTAATTTTAAGTGTAAATTCAAGATGGCAAATGAACCCCCGTTCTTTTGCTCTGTGCTCAAAAGCAGGTCCTTCACCCATCTTCCAGTATAAACTGTCCATGTCATTTGTAGCCTTTACAATGTGTGGATAGAACATTCCAGGCAAAAACTGTGTTTAATAAAGAAACATTTGGTAAGAAATCGGTTGGCTCTTGATTCAACTTTTAAAACCACTCTTTTGTTCACCTCTGCAGCAGTGTGCTTGGGGAACTCCTGCTGTAGCTCCATTTTTGCTGACACCACCAAACGATGTGATTTTTCTTGCTCCACTATCCATCGACTCACATTCTGTAAAATTCTACTAAATTGTTGCCACTATCTCACATATTGCACCCCGCTGTCCCTGACTTACATCCCACCTGGTGCCATGGGACCCTGATACACTCTCAGTCACCAACGCCAGAGTTCTTGGCTGTCCAAGAATGTCTACTCTACTATCTCTCACCATGTTAGCCATACCATTTTTGTCATGTGCACCAAGTACCTCCTTAATCATTTCACACAGCAATTTTAATGTCATTATATTTTCCCCACTTTTGTTTGTTCCTTCTGTTGCTTCTGTGTTGTTTTCTGTCATATCATTATGACAGCAGAACGGCTTCCCCATTATGAGTCGTGGTTCTTTTTGAGGTTTCTTTCTCTATTCCTCAGCGAGTTTTTCTTCACCAGTGGTGCTCATCGCTGTCTCACTGGGTGCATGGCCCCATACATATGTGAAGCTGTTGTAAAGTGTGCTATATAAATACATTTCAATTAATTGATATTTTGTGAGGTAAATTCCAATGGATATTTATAGGTATATGTCAGTAGAAACAGTGCTGGATATGTAGTTAATTCGCCTTTGCACATTTTCAAGAAGATTGTGATTCATGATGAGGAAACACTTTGGAGATATGCATACTCAAAGTTGTATGAATCTGATTTGTTGAGGGTACAAATAATATCCATGTCCTGTGATGTCCATATCATTTTCACTCTAGATTTCTACAAGGTCTTGATAGAGATCCCCTGTTCTAAGAGCTCGTGCTGCCACCATGTGAGCGAACTCAAAAATGAGACGCTCATCCACATTATACGAGCTGCAGTTTGATATATTTACAGCCGAAGTAGTTACATATATAGTTATATTATATATACATAATTATTATTAATAATAATATATAATTATATATAATTATAATAATTACATATAATTATATATAAACGTTATATACTGTGCTACCGGCTTTAACTCCTAAATTTGTTTATTGACAGGTGATCTCGTATCAGTACTCAGTAGTCATTTGAGAATTAATTAAGAGACTTGGTACAACCTACTAGAGATGTATTAACTAACGTAGGTGCAGAGACCGTAAAGTGCAGAAAACAAACTCGTTTCGACCAGTTTATAAAACCGTGGGACTTTCGCGTAGAGGTTGGTTTTAAAACAATGACGTCAGTCTATGAGGAAGTTCTTAACAGGAGGAAGAGGAGGAAGAGGAGGCACACCTGTACACGACACAACTCTCCACGACGCGCCTCGACATTGTCTGCTTTTCTCCAGCGGGGGAAACGATGGTTCGGGGGTTTGTTTTTGCTCTTGCCTGCCTTGCCCTTGGGCATGAAGGATGCGTTTGGGACGCGAACACTGAATTGCATCAAGGCCTGAGCCCTATATCCATAAACGCAGGTGCGTCGTTTATCGATCGCCTTCCGGGAGTCTCCGACCAAGCCTGCCAGAACCTTTGTTGTGAGAACCAGGACTGTCAGATCGCCTACGTTGAACTTCACTCTGATGGCAACATCACATGCTTTCTTATACAATGTATGTATGAAGGAAACGACGTTTGTACGCCGTTTGATAGCACTTTGTTCAGATTGTATCGCAAGGTACCCACTACAACTACATCTTATACATCTACTTCTACAATTACTACCACAACTACCCCTCCAACTACCCCTACAACTGAGGTCTCGGACGTTCGCTCCGCCAACTCAACAGGTAAACACCGAAACACATTTCGAGTGTTACATGTTCAGAGTCTGTGTCGTAAAGTCTCATGTAAATAACATACAGCGCAGTTTCAAACTGTCCTGTACTGTATCGTTTTATCATAAGATCATCCATAACTAAAAATAAATCAACTCAGACACCCCCCCAAGATACCCCACAGACATGTGATGTAAGATGTAGAATACTTTAACACATTTAGGAAGGTGTGACAGTCCTTCCGCGTCAGTGTTGACATGATCTTACCTGGAGATGACTGGTTATGCAAAAATGCAGCATGACAACTCTCTTGTTCTTGTCTTTGTGTTTGTTCCATCTTCTCAATTACTTGACAAACTGGTAGCCTAATCTTTTGATTGCAGCTGAGATCAACGAGTGGGGGTAAAGCAAATCCATGGATTGTAACAAAGAAAAGCATAATGCAATTAATTACAAGCCATCTATTTAGACCTGTTTTAATGTAAATACCCAGTTCAGGAAACCAGCGTCTATCAGACTTCTATTTGTGGCTTAAGTTTGTCCAGTAGCTGAGAGCAATCGGGTGTTGTTAAATGGCTGACCCTTAAATCTCCTCTGTGTGTTTCAGATCACTGCCATTACAATCAGGCAGTGGGTCCTTGTCGAGCGTCCTTCATCCGGTTCTGCTACAACATCCTCAAACAATCCTGTGAAAATTTTACGTACGGTGGCTGCGGAGGGAATGCCAACAACTTCAACTCACATGAGGAGTGTTGGGCCTCGTGTGCTGGGGTGACAGGTGTGTAAGGCGTCGTGTGCTGGGGTGACAGGTGTGTGAGGCGTCGTGTGCTGGGGTGACAGGTGTGTGAGGCGTCGTGTGCTGGGGTGACAGGTGTGTGAGGCGTCGTGTGCTGGGGTGACAGGTGTGTGTGTTGTGTGATTGTGGTGGCTTTGTTTGAGTTCTTTCAGGAAAGAGGGTTGTTGTAAGAGGGGGTGGGGTAGAAGGATTAGGTGTCTTATTAGATTGTCCTTTAAGCTGCTAGTTCATGTGGGGTGCTGGGGTAGTTCTTGAGAACTACTGTGTATATAAATTCCTGCTAGGGCTTCACTTGTGTGATGGAATGACAACATCTGATTCCTCCCAGAGTGAACAAAAGTTACTGGAAAATATGACAAATATAAAGAATCAAAAGCCTGCTTGCTGTTGGCTTTATCCCAGAAGACCTTTTACAAATTCATTAATTTCACTATTGTGATGAACTTTTTTATTTATTTATTATTTTTATTTTTTGTTATTATTTTACCATCTAAGTGGTACGTTACATGTTGCTTCTTATTGTAATAGTGTATTGTAAAATCCTCTAATATTGATTAATTGAATCAACTTGGCAACTTAACAATCAACTTAACATGGTATACAGGCTAAGATGCATTCTATGAGTAGATGACAACTCTTGTAAGTCACTCTGGATGAGCACTGCTAAAAGCTGTAAATGTAAAATGAATGAAAAAATATGCAGTGACTGCTTTGATCTATTTATGGCCCTTGTACAGTACTTGTATGGTTCAGGAGTTCTGAGTGTCTTGAGGGCAGCCCAAGATATCATGATATATTATATGTGGGACATAATGCAAGTTTTTTTAAAGTAAACTTTTGTAGGGGTGTAGTATGTCTCTGTCGTTTGAGCTGGGAGGAGGGGTGGAGAGGGAAGCGGTCCTAGACCAGATTAGCTGATTCAGAACATGCCGTGTGACTTGTGGCTTGTAAGGGTCGCTTTGCTCTGCTTTTCAGTTTACCGTATTCGATTGGTATTGCCTCTGTTCCCACTCCTAGTCTTGATGTGTTGTGGTAGCGTTTTGTTTAAGAATCTTGCTGACGTGGTTGCATTGAGCCCTCAGCCAGACCGTACGATTTTGATCCATTTTGTTTGTGATGGATGAAAGATGCACCACACCCGTAGAGTTGATAAAAATCTTTGTCCCTGCATAGCATAATGGTACACTGGGAGCTCTGAGTCTCATGTGAGCTTCGTGTTGTTCACCGCCATGAGGAACAGAGGACTGCGTGTGGTTTCTGCTTACGCCCTGTTGTTGAACAACCGGTTGGGTGACCTCTGTTACTGCTACAACAGTGTTTCTAAGGAGGCCACATGACAAAATGTAAATGTTGAGTGTTCCAGTTGTCACTAGTTTAAATTTCTATCGAGCTCTCTTAGGTGAGACTGAGGGCCAATTTTACTAATCTGATTCTGTTTTTCTCTCTATCTTTCAATTTTACACTGTTTACATTTACATACACGGACATGTGACCAAATGAACAAGCTTCAAACACACTGAGCAGGAATTTGTGGGGGTTTATTGAATCATTCATGTTGACCGAACGCCGGAATCTTGCACATTCACATCGGCCCACCTTATATTCCAGTGTTCCTTTCTAGGGCTGACTACTGAATTGCAAATGTCCAAGAAACGGAACAACTCAAATGCTGCGAGAAGGTTTATGTGTGTCTTTTCTTCCTCGTGTGCTTAGGGGATGTGGTCCCTGATCCTGAAGCCTCGCCAAAAAAGCCTAGAATGGTCGGACTGGAGAACGAGGAAGGTAATGCATCCTCATCAGAATCAGGGTTTTTATTAGACACCTCTAATGAATTAATACAGTAAAATGCCTTTGTTGAAATGTGAAGTTAGACCTGCTGTGTCTGGAGAGGATGAGTTGTGAGTTTTCACACTTATCTTCTGTGTGACAACCGCCTGATGTTCTTGGACCACGAGGCTTTTTGGGAAGGTCAGCCAGACGAGGGCAGAGTATCTCCATCCTCCAGCCGCCCATATCATTCAACTTGGTCTAATCAGTTTTCTCGAAATAAACACCCATGTCTAATCAGTTATATATTTTTGAAGAATTTTTGTACTGTACACAGTTGCAGTTGTTATTATAGTAAATATTTAACTCTTTAAGGTCGGTAAGACAATTGGCTATGTAACACCATTTGAGTGAGACGGGAATGGGCTTAAAAATCCAGTCAGACTTGTGAAATGGCCTTTCTGTCATCATACACCCTATGGGATTACTCAACCCTGTCTTCCTTATCACACGACACTTTATTCTCTTATTCATTACTATTCACCATCAAACCCCCCCCCCCTCTTATTGGGAAGAGACCTTGGGTTTGCAAAAGGTACTACATAAATGTTTTGTTGTTTTGTGTTAAAGTAATACATTGAGCTTGTTCTTTTCCTCAGCACTTCCTTCCGACGATGCCCTGCCAGAAATGACAGCCGACGAGTTTGCAGGTGCGTCTTTCACACTGCTCAGCGTCTTTTGATCTTTTGATTTCCAATTGATCTCTACATGTCTACATCTTTCAACACTGAAAGACCTTACGAACAAAAATGCTCATCAATGTTTTAACGATGAGTAGGGAAAGACTAGATGGTTATAATTCCTCCCCTGTGACTCATTGTGAGAGCACCCTTGGGTTAGGGTTAGGCCTTAGACCAGAGGGTTGGAGTCCACATGCGTCCCACTTCCTAATACACCTGAACTGGAGAATCTCCGTGGATTACCTGGCTGTGGTGTGTTAGGACCTGGGACACAGTAACTGGCTAGAGTCTCCCAAGGACCCAATGGAAAATCCAGGCCTTGTCCTGTTGGGAATCTAGTGGAGGTTGTGGTGGTAACATGGGCCACCTCTGTCTCTGTGCTCCTCGCAGAGAAGTGTGAAGCTGCCCCGCAGGTCGGACTGTGCAGGGCCTCAATGCCCCGCTTCTACTACGACAATGGCGCATGCAAGATGTTCAAATATGGCGGGTGTGGCGGTAACCAGAACAGATACATTTCCGAGGAGGAGTGCATGGCGACCTGCACAGGTATGCTGGGCTCAATGGGACACGACGCGCTGATCCTGACTCGCTAGCATCACGGGCCAATCCGTTCGACCTCGACATTAACGACAACGACGTTCCTTCTCTTTGTAGTGAAAGTCGTGGGGAAGAAAAGTGACGTTGATTACGAAGGTAATGTGTTAATCTTCAGCGCGTGAGCAGTTTCAAACGTGCGTGTATAAGACGTGCGTCGGGATGCGCGCGAGGCACCGCGCTCTTGACGGACGTGTCCTGCTCTTCACAGAGTCCTGCGTTGCTGCGCCCGACCCGGGACCCTGCCGTGCCGCCTTCCAGAAGTTCTACTTCGACAGCGACACACTTTCGTGTCAGGTGTTCATCTACGGAGGCTGCAAAGGCAACAAGAATCGCTACAACACCCTGGACGAATGCAGGTCCAAATGTGCTGGGGACGATGGTAAGGACAGAGCTGGACAGAGCCTCGGCTTGTAGTGTTGCCTAAACACAGAGTCCCCTTTTGCTTTGACTTTACTCAGAGCTTAAAGCAACACTGGGTATATTTAAGATGTGTTCTCTACCCTCTCTGTTGTACATTTTTCTTAGGGATACCAAAGAGAATTTCCCCCCATAGTAGACCTGTAGTAAAATGGAGATACACTGGTTGAACTGTAATATCCTGGTAATAGCCCGGTGGTTGTGTTGCTGTGTTGGCCTGTGTGGTGGTAAGCATCTATTCTTCCTGCAGGGGGCTTTGGTCACAACAAGGGACGCGCTCACTGGACTCCAGGTACGATCGAAGACGTACTGTTAAAGGCCTGCAGTCAGGCACTGAGGCTCTAGTTAAATACTTACAAGGGTTATTAGCCATGCTAGCATTCCTTTCCTGCTCATGTATTCTTGATGATCTTGCATTTCTTACCATTCCTCCCTCTTTAGCCATTTTCCTGATGGCAACGCTGACCATTATCTCCATCGTGCTGCTGGTGGGTATGATCCTCATCGCAACACGTCGGGTCAGACGCCAGCAGCTCCTCGCCCTGGACGACAGGCAGGAGCTTCTTCCTGAGGACCAGCTCTCCGAGGACGACCCACCCAAGGCCGTCATTCACTAGATCTCTCTCTCCCCCTCTCTCTTTGCTGCTGTATTGCCACCCAAACTGTTGCACATTCCTGGCTTCTCTGGGAATGTTTTGACGAGATGTAGCATTAGTAGAATAGTACACTATTGGTGACCAAAATCGGTACTATCACTACAGGAAAAGTCAATTCATTACAAAGAAAGTCATATAATAACTTAAAAGAATAAAACAGAATTCTTTATGTTTTTAGAAGGCTTTTATTAATAAAATGACTACTAGTAGTTCTGTGTGGAAAATTGATTTATGATTTAAACTTGTTAGCATATTAGAAAAGCGTATAGCACAGGCTAAGCTAACAGGACTCAGGAGAAGACATCCCTAAAATGCGAAGGGAGAGGTTCATGATTTGAAATTTTATTGTTTATAAAATGATTTATTTTTGTCAGTTATTTCTCTTCATGGAAGTAATCCAGATAGCACCTTATCTCTTTAACAACTGTTCTGGATTTCTACTGTACGAATCGTTAACTGATCTAGTTCATTTCTCCAGAAGGTTGTGCTTTGGCATTAACAAATTCACCTTTGACATTCTTAATGTTAAAACCATGTTGGGGGAGGCATTCAAATTTGAAAGGATTTTCTATTTCCTTCTTAATTTACTGTACCTGCCACTGGATTGTCAACATCTTTGTAAGACTTTCAGTCTGCAAAATGGATACCTATATGTGTGACACACAGATGTTAAAGTGACATGTGATTTAATAGATCCAGTCACTTTGGTTGTAGAATGTAATGGCTGTAATTTTGTGTTGCTTTGTCATAAGCCCAAAATGTCACCCTTTGCGGTTTAATTTCTTTTTATTTATTTTAATTTTAAAGATACTTTAGCTACATTTACATCCACTTCTACGTACATAAGTATGTATAGATTTATAGTTTTATCCTATTTTTTTGTTTTTACGTTCTTCATTCTTAATCTGGGAAAAAATGTTTTAATTTTACTTTCAGTGCAATGATTAGTGTTGCTGAAAACGTCTAAAGATTAAACACACGTAATGCCATATAATTCCCCTGATAATTTCTGTGTTGAGTAAAATCTAAAATCAGTATTTGTGTTTTCAGATAAACTACTCCCCTCTTGTGTGGTTATGGACCATTATCTTGTTTGCATTCCCAGTGTCTGTGATCCATTCAGTTTTTTAAACATGGCTCAATCTGCTCACTGACCTCAGTCATGCTATGGAACAATTTTTGAGCTAGGGTAAATAATTTAATAATAATGATTAATGTTCATATTTGTCCTACTCATAAGAACACCTGATGCCTGTGTATAGCAGCATTTTAGTCTGAAAGTTGTTCAACTAGAATGATGAGTTCAGTAGAGTCTATTTATCCCGGATATGAGTGACAGATGTGAGTCTTCAGGTGCCAAGCATGAGGCCATTAGGGAAGTGTGGTTTGAAGGCATCTTCCAGGCAGACTTTAAACCTACTGTTGAATCATTTCACAGTGTTGGTTGTTTTTCAGAAAGGTTTTTTATGGGTCTATCATTGTTAGTTGTTTTCTAACTACCGAGGTAGAATAAAAAAACATATATATATAATTACACACATTTGTGATGGCATGTGATAACCTGATTTATTTCTTGCATGGTAGAATGCAATGTACTTCAATATTTCACATGTGATTTTCCATCTTCTACAATAAAGTTTTAAGGCTTTAAATTCATCCTTTTGAAATTCCTAATGTAATATACACTATATTGCCAAAAGTATTTGCTCACCCATCCAAACTATTGGAATCAGGTGTTCCAGTCACTTCCACAGCCACAGATGTATAAAATTAACCACCTAGGCATGCAGACAAACAAACATTTTTACAAACATTTGTGAAAGAATGGGTTGCTCTCAGGAGCTCAGTGGATTCCAGCATGAAACTGATAGGATGCCACCTGTGCAACAAATCCAGTCGTGACATTTCTTTGCTCCTAAATATGTGGTCAGCCATGTAAACTCACGGAGCGGGGTCAGTGAATGCTGAAAAGCGCATAGTGCGAAGAGGTCACCAACTTTCTGCAGAGTCAATCACTACTGACATCCAAACTTCATGTGGCCTTCAGATTAGCTCAAGAACAGTGTGCAGAGAGCTTCATATAATGGGTTTCCATGGTTGAGCAGCTGCATCCAAGCCATACATCACCAAGTGCAATGCAAAGCGTCGGATGCAGTGGTGTAAAGCACGCTGCCACTGGACTCTACAGCAGTGGAGGCACGTTCTCTGGAGTGACGAATCACACCTCTCCATCTGGAAATCTGATGGACGAGTCTGGGTTTGGAGGTTGCTAGGAGAACGATACTTGTCTGACTGCATTGTGCCAAGTGTAAAGTTGGGTGGAGGGGGGGATTGATTATGGTGTGGGGTTGTTTTTCAGGAGCTGTGCTTGGCCCCTTAGTTCCAGTGAAAGGAACATTTTGGACAAGACCATGGAGCTGGCCCCTTCCTCTTCCAACATGACTGCACCAGTGCACAAAGCAAGATCCATAAAGACATGGATGGCAGAGTCTGGTGTGGATGAGCTTGACTGGCACTGAGTCCTGACCTCAATCCGATAGAACACCTTTGAGATGGAATAGAGCAGAGACTTGAGATCCAGGCCTTCTTGTCCAACATCAGTATGTGACCTCACAAATGCACTTCTGATAGAATTATCAAAAATCCCCATAAACGCACTCCTAAACCTTGTGGACAACCTTCCCAGAAGAGTTGAAGCTGTTCTAGATACAAATGATGGACCAATGTCATATTGACCCCTATGGATTAGAAAAGGGATGTCATTTAATTTGAATCAAGGAAGGTGAGCTAATACTTTTGGCAATATCGTGTAGCCTACATCATCTCACAAGTTTATCTACCAATTATCTAGCCTTAGAATGATCTAAAACATTTGTTTTCAACATTTATGTTACGACCCCCAGTGGTCTGCAGCGGTATTGCTAGGGAGTCGTTAGCCTAACGTTTCTTTATGGTTTTCTATTCTGCAAATTAAAAATCCATTCGCTATATTTTAACAAACGCATTTTCGGATGTGACAGATATTACGTAAATTATTTTCAAATATGAAACATTTGGGTCGAGCCATTGATTGGTCTGGTATAGTACAGTCACGTGACCAATATCTTATTTTCCAGACCATATACCAACAGCTCCTTACTGCTAAAATAATAAATACATTTAAAAATAATGAACCTGGACTACTTTATAAGCAGCTAGTCATGAATGCAGACCAATATCTTAGCTGGTGGACAAGCAAGTTACGTAAATTATTGAATACGTTTGCTCCTTTATGGATAAACGGTTAAAATAATGGTCTTTCGCGACGAAAGATCCTGAGGATGGACAATGTACAAATTACAAGTAAATTATTTATTTTTGTGTGCTGAAATGTTTCCTGACTATTTGCAATACCAACCATACTTCTTGTAGTTTGTGGTAGACTCAGGGTGGAAAGTCACAAAAATTCATTGCCATAATTTTTGTTGTCACAAGGGGGCGGTGGTGGTTAATCGTTAATCGCGGATTTCTTGCAAATACAGAAAGAGCAGCTGTGTTGCATTTTAATCGATCTTGGGCAGTGGTCCTTTCGTATACCAACAGTTCGTTCCTGCAAAAAAGAAACACTGTAAGAACCTGGTCTTCTTTACAAGCAGCTAAAGTCGGGCCAAAAGCCAAGAGAGCCGCAAATAAGCAATGCCCTTATTAGATTCTTTAGATACGTTTCCGTGACACCCTGTAAAAACATTTATAGGGACTGCCTGACCAGTAAACCCTGGAGTATGTTGGCGTGAAGCTGTGGGCGCAAGCGGGGTTGAAACGACGAGTTTCTGCCTCTGGAAACAGACTGTTGAGATGAGGTCATGAAGACAAGCCCTTAGCTCATTTCACAGTCACGTCCAAACGGCCCCTCCACACTCGCACCGAGCAGAACCGAGAGGAAAGCCCGTGTATCCCACGTTCCGGTCCATTTTTACATTTCAGGTTCCTTTTAAGTAAGTTTTCAACGAAGCTGCGGTTTTTGTATAGTTTGGTGAAAGGTAGGCTTGATTTATTTGGAGTAGCTCTGAAAAGGCTTAAATATAAAGCCCCTCCCACACCTGCTGTGGTAGGTGAAAGTTTATCCAGGAGCTCACTCCTTATGTTCAAACCATAAACTTAGTCTCACTGTTACTGAGTTTGAAATAAGCTGTCAAGAGTCCCCCCCAGCCCCCTAGATTTCTGCACTGACTGCTGGGACATTGCACGCTCTCTCTCTCTCTCTCGCTCTCTCTCCGTGTTATGTTTTCATGACCCTAACCTTAACATGTTGCCATCATCTGGTTTCTGTCCTACAAGTATAATTATCACACTGTAGCATGACACCCGTGTCCCACAGCTCCACGCTAAGCTGCAGAGACTTCACATTCCTAGCGTGTGAGTGTGACATGCCCTTTGCCCACATACACGCTCGTGCCAGATGAGCTAACTGGAGCCTGCAGAATTATTATACCAAATATATGCCAAAAGATTGATTGTAATAATCCTATTATGGTTTAATCCATGTATCCAAGTGTAATCCTAGAATTTAATAATTTTGCTGTCTATTTCAACTATCGCTGAGCTAGCTGTTCAACTAATGTTCCCGTACCAGTAAGAGTGTGTGTTCTGACCCACAAGAGGTATTGCTCTTCCTTACCCAGATAATATCTGTATTGTTGGGCTAAGTGGAGTGAGTGGTTCACTTCCGCTGAACTGTCATTTGCCCTGAAGTCTCCTCGGTCAACTGTCCCTGCACTGACAGCGTCTTCCAGGAATGGAGTGGAGGCCATGGGTGGGGGTTTGTGGTGGGGGTGGGGGTGGGGCCAGAAGATTAAAGGACAGAAAATAAAGTGTGAGACGCTTCTAGGATGAAAAAATCAGACGTGACAATGGGAAGAAGATTAAAAAAAGGTGGAAAATAGCTTGTGCCAATAGGTTGAGAGATTAATAAGAGAGGAGAGTAAGGTTAAAAAGGGTGGGGGTGGAGAGGGTGGAGAGGGTGGTGGTGGTGTTAGCAAAGGCCTGAAGGAGACATGCTACGCTCATGCCGAGGATGATGTCATGGCTTTGTCTTCTCATGGAGGGGGCTGTGTCTGAGCTTATGGGGGTGGGGTTGGGGTGATACTGTGTGTGTGTGTGTGTTGGGGCGGGGGGGATGGGGTGTGTCTTGGCTGAAGGGGGACTGTAATTTGAGTGACCTCCGTCTAAAATTGAAAGCAGTTGTGGATCCTCTGGAGGCTGAAGCTTTGCAGTCCAGACTCGGCTCACAGTTCCCACGACACCAACCGACCTTCCTCTTCCCCGGTTCCCCTCTCCTGGTCCTTCTCATCACTCCGGACTTCGCGTGGCCAGACGCCGTGCCTAAAAATGGCAAGACTGCTGGCATTCTGAAGGGACAGTTGGCACTGAAAATGGAACATGCTGATGGGGCCGGCATCGGGGTCGGGGCGGCTGCGTTTAGTTAAAGCAATCTTTAAAAAATGCCTTGTAATGGAAAATAGTCCAGATAATAAAAGAATGTTAGGTGGCTGGCTTGTCCTGCTTCTCTGTCGGACTGCACCACTCGCACCATCATCAATCCAGAAACCTCCCTCTTGAGCCAAATGTGGACTGCCAAAGGTTCAGAAGCAGGTGTTGTAGGGCTTATACTCCCAGTGAGAGAGTGGAACAGGTCAAACACGCAAAGAAGAAAAATCTGCGTAAAGAGTTGGACTTGGGTAAGACTTGGGTTCCCTGATCTATCTTTTCAAAGTCCTAACCACCTTGAATCTGTAGCCAAGTTCTTGGCAAACAAAGTCCAATGATAAAAAGAATTAGATTTCTACTTAGTTTATCTAGATGTCACTTTAATGGACAAAGACACTGTGGTACTAGGCGGGACACAATCAGGATTTAAATAAACCCCGATTTGACCTGTGCAGTACTGTTAATGCTAAAATTTTGCAGTGTACCTCAACCGGATTTTTTTTTTAACTAAGAGAAAAAATAAATACACACGCACACACAAGCACAACTGGTGAAAACCTCATGGTTGTCTTGGCCGATACACAGTCAGTGTAAAATGAACTGTCTACTAAATGCTTCCAGACCACATCTGTCATGTGCAGCAGGGGTTTCGCTGGGTTGTCCTTTGTGAAGTTTCAGCCCAGGACATCCGCCAGGTGACTTGTGGGTGGGAAACTTTAGGATGGCCAAGCATGTGTATGGCAGACGTTATGAGCAATTAAGAGTATTTATGGCACTCTAGGAATTATGGGATGCTGCCATTCTCAAACAAGCACCTCTGCATTAAGAAGAGAGGCCTTAGTATGATGTCAAAGACGAAGAAAGTTGTTTAAGGTCATTGCGCTCTCTCTCTCTCTCTCTCTCTCTCTCTCTCTCTCCCTCTTCTTTGTGCCCCCCCACACACACACATAAAATAACGCCCCATTGTATTTTTGCAAGATACAATCAGAAGGAAAGAATGTTTGGTGCTGATTCAAAAATGTAAATAGCATTTGAAATTGTGTAAAAAAAAAAAGTATCTACGTCAACTGAGTTAAAGAATGGAGCTATGTTTTCTCATTTTTCATTCTTAAGTGGACTGTTAATTGATTCGTTACATAACAGGGCAGCGTGAGCTGATAAGCTACATTACCAGCCAATGTGTGCTTGCTTCCTTGGCATGCGATTCGTGCCGCTCTTTCATGCAGAGGTGTAGGGTGCTCTGTAAATTACCCATGCTGATTATAAGTTCTGTGTCTTTGCCACTGATGGATTCCCGAAGTCAAGGAGACCTACGATCTTTCGTTGCAGTTCAATCACGACCGCTGTGGCTTGGAATCAAGCCTTCATCACTTTCATTATTATGCTTGTTTGTACGCTTTGAATGGCACTTGTAACTTACCGCACTGCAGTGGTTTCTGTGTGCTACATCAGGCCTTTTGTTTCATTGGATGCTTCACACGGTTGAATGTGACGTGTGACGTGAAACTGGTGCCCATCGATGGTCCCAGCTGGAAGACAGAAGGTGAACCAGTTCAACACTCATTACCAGGTTTGGTGACTGTGGCTCTCTCGAGGCAGATTAGTAAGATTCCCTGCTGGTCACAGTCCATCATAATGACATACATCTATAATTTATTTAGATTTATGTAAAACCTGCTGGCATGAATGTACTATAAATTAAACATTTTAAGATGAATGAAATTTGAAACTGGCTGTATATCTATATTGTGCAACAAATCAAATGTTTGCCCTCACAAATACACTTGCGTGACAAACTAGAGGGATTTTGTAGTGAAGAAACGCAGTGGGGCTTTGTACTTTCTCACTTAGTCATTATCCCTGGCAGGAAGTTGGGTGATGAATACATAGGAAAGGATTTTTTACACAGCTATGTACCACACTTGGCTGGGCCTGTTGTGTTTGACGAGTGGCTACACAATTAGCCATCTAATTCTTTTATACTCAAAGTGAATATTGTGTGTCAAAATGTGTGTTTGTTTGTGTGTTTGTTTGTTTGTGTGTGTGTGTGAGGAGGAGAGAGAAAGTGAGAGAGAGAATGAGTTTGCGAGGCAATATGGTATCCATTAGGATGTTTGGCTTTTTATTTATTTTTTTGCAGAAGGTTCTGGAGCCAAGAGAGAAAGAAGATCTGTGACTTGGAGAAAGCTGATCTGGAGAAAACTGATCTGGAGAAAGCTGATCTGGAGAAAACTGATCTGGAGAAAACTGATCTGAAATTTTGAGAAAATTCGTTTGAATACTTACTGGATTTGTTTGGCAACTTGACCCACTAAACACCACCTCTCCACACAAACGAAACAAGGCAATCTCTTTGTCCTTTAGCTCCACTTCCACTCATCACACCATCATGGTGTAATGGTCCTCTCCATCTCCACTCATTACACCATCATGGTGTGGTCTTCTCCACCTCCACTCATCACATCATCATGGTGTAATGGTCTTCTCCACCTCCACTCATCACATCATCATGGTGTAATGGTCCTCTCCACCTCCACTCATCACACCATCATGGTGTAATGGTCCTCTCCACCTCCACTCATCACACCATCATGGTGTAATGGTCCTCTCCACCTCCACTCATCACACCATCATGGTGTAATGGTCCTCTCCACCTCCACTCATCACACCATCATGGTGTGGTCTTCTCCACCTCCACTCATCACACCATCATGGTGTGGTCCTCTTCACCTCCACTCATCACACCATCATGGTGTGGTCTTCTCCACCTCCACTCATCACACCATCATGGTGTGGTCCTCTCCACCTCCACTCATCACACCATCATGGTGTGGTCTTCTCCACCTCCACTCATCACACCATCATGGTGTGGTCCTCTTCACCTCCACTCATCACACCATCATGGTGTGGTCTTCTCCACCTCCACTCATCACACCATCATGGTGTAATGGTCTTCTCCACCTCCACTCATCACACCATCATGGTGTGGTCTTCTCCACCTCCACTCATCACACCATCATGGTGTGGTCCTCTCCGTCTCCCTTCCCTGATTTCCACTGTCACTCTGAGGATGTGACATCGTATTCTGAACATCTTTGCCACAGAGGATTCCAGACAAGGAGTCATTCACATAGTATCTCATAAAGCATCTGTCTTTTGCTGATCATGGTAACCTCTAAATTGGCTCAAGATGATGAATCTCCACAGGAGTGCAGTCATCTGCTGGTGGACAGTGTAGAGACTCTGTTCTTGTTTATTGGAGGGGGGGGGGGGGGCACAGTTAGTTAAAAAAATCTGTTTTCCTTGTGGTGACCCCAATTCTGTGCTTGCCTTTATAAACAAACTTTAGGCAGTAAAGGGGTGCTGATTTGAACCAATCAGTCAAACCCTATCCCCCGTTGAAGGTCTCTTGCTTGTTTTCCTGGAGGATACGGTGCTCCTATTTACCAACATGTAGGGCATTTTCGGAGGGAAGCATGGCTTTTCCACTTCTGCATGTAAAACCACTGTGCATGTGTCCAGAACGTTCCCTTCCACAACTGCTCAGATATTCAAAGCATCCATTTACAAGGGGCTGCACGGACTCAAACAAAGTTACAGCCCCCAGCTGCGGCAACAGATGCCAAGCTGCCAGGCCCCGCCCCAATTCCCTGCTTCCCCGGCAACAGGTGGAGGAGCAGGCACTGGTCTCCAGTGGGATTGTGGGCGAAGCCCTGCAGACAACAGTGGTGAGACCGGGCCCACGGACACACAGAGACAGGATGTGATCCCTCTGTTTACTTTCCCAAAGGCTCCGGCCGTTTCCTGTCGGTCGTTTGGTCCCTGAACGCGAAAGTGAAAGGTTCACTGTGAAGCTGAATGGCTGTGCGGCACGTAACACCGACCTCCGGTCTTCCCTTTCGTCCCGTCTAGCTAGAGGACGAGAAAGAAAATGTGGATTTCTAGCTAGTTTTATAAAATATCCGGACAATTCTTCACAGCTGAGCTATCAAATGAATAGTTGGCTGAGGAGGTTTACGTTCGAATAGTCAGGTCTCATTTCCATCAGTTAGACCAAGCTGACAACTAGTAATATTAGAAGTTTGTTGACATCACAAGTGATTTATGTATCTACGTCACGCTGTTGGACTGACTGTATATTTGATCAAATCCAAAAAAAACCCACATACATACTTTTTTTGTTTGCCTTTAAATTCGGAAACCTACATTCTCATATAAATATGCTGGACGTGATTTTGTGAGACCCTAGACACTTTGTCCTATGACTACCCTAAAAAAGATTCATAGTTGAGTGACTTCACTAGGTATCTGGGGGGGAGACAGAGGGACACGAAACAATGGTTATGGACAAGTTTCAGACGGGACTGTCAAACACCAGTATTACAGGGAGATCACCAAACTGTACTAGACTCTGGTCCTCCGTGATTATAGTTTAACAGCTCTGGAGTAATATTTCAATATTAATTCAAGAAAGCCACGACATGAATAGCTCCTCCAGCAGAACATACCGCTTCTCAAAATTCCTCCCAACGGCCTTGGTACGTTGACGCCTGTATCTGCAAATCCCTAAAAGTCAAAAATGTCAAAATGCCGTTTTTTATATACTGTGTGTTGGCACTGGTGTGAGGCTGGATATGGTGTTCATAATGGTGTCCAAACATAATCATCTTTTCTTGCTATTAGGCCTGTAATTATTAGCAAGCAAACAAAACATCTGATGAGTAATGACAATGGAAAGTGAGTTCCCATACCAAAGTGTTCTCTGATGTAGTCGGATCATTTCTGGCCTCTGTGCAGTGTTGAGTAACATTACTTGCACAGCTGCAGTTGTATTGCGTCACCTCTCATCCGCGGACAACCATAACACAGATTATATACTGTACACGGGCTAGAATGGTGGTTTGTAGACTTCATAATAAGTACTTAACAACAAGGTGTGATTGGTCCTCACCAGCAGTGTGATTGTGTGATTGGTCGGCACCAGCAGTGCGATTGTGTGATTGGTCCTAACCAGCAGTGCGACTGTGTGATTGGTCCTCACCAGCAGTGCAATTGTGTGATTGGTCCTCACAAGCAGTGCGATTGTGTGATTGGTCCTCACCAGCAGTGCAATTGTGTGATTGGTCCTCACCAGCAGTGTGATTGTGTGATTGGTCCTCACTGCTGTTCTCTCTTCCTCACTTCATGCATGAGTCACATGGCCATTCTGACTAGCCTTCAGTGTCACAGAGACATTTCCACTTTTCTCACGCACTGACTCATGCAGAAATCTCATTTTATCTCGATGATGTCACCGTTTGGTGGATCTGACATGCATTTGGATCAGAAGCAAACTGAGCGCCGGAGTCGTCCGGTCACCCACGTTGAGGTCCGAGCACGGAGCCTGGGTAGCGTGGACAGGGCAGCTTAAGGCAGTCTCCCGGAGACAGCTGTGAGGTTTCTCGTGCCAATCGGCGCCATCTGATGGGGTTTCAGACTGGATACCAGCTCCAAATCAGAGCCAGTGACCAGACGTCCATAGCAAGAGTAACCCGAGGCTTCACATGCCTTCCAGACTGGGGTCCTGCCTCTACTCGTGGAATTGCAAGGATTGTGGGGGTGGGGGTGGACGACTGGGGCCAACCCCCCCTTCTCAGTGTATCTAGGTCACTGGGACGTGTGTGGATGGGGCTGAGGACACAGCCTAAACTAGGGGCTGTTACCCAGCAGAGTGCTTTCAGCTGCGCCATGTGCCGTGACTCTCTCCTTCAGCCCCCCCTCCCGTTCCCGAGTGGGAGCAGAAGTTCTGTAGAACTGCAGCGAGCCTGGCTCGAGAACGCAATGGGATGTCGGGCAGGGACAGCTCCCTGCTGACCCGCCTCTCCTGGTTCTGTAGCTGGATGACGGGAGGTTCTGGAAGTGCATCCAAGAATGAAGAAGGGAGACATGGAAAAAGCTTCAGCAAACACCTCATCTCTCTGTTTCTCCCCGCCGGAGTCGTCCGAAATCTATCCACCAGCCCCTAGCACGGCACTCCACCACAACGTAGGCCAGCATCAGAGTTAAAGAGAACTGTATACAACTACCGTTTGGCCACCGCCGTCTTGTGTGCTGAAATGCAAAATCGCTCTAACTACGGTGACTGCTGTTTTCAGCTGCTTTTTGGAAAGGGTTTCTACTGCACACCAGAGCCTCCCATTTTAGATTGAGCTCCTTGGCACACAACAGTGTATACTGTAGTTATATTTTCTCAGCTTTACCTATGAAACATAACGCCAACTGTGGATAGGGACCTGTAACTACTTTTGCAGCCCTGATACAAAATGCTGTTTGATGAAATATATCCAAGCAATGACCTTAAAATAAGCAAAATAGGTAAAAATAGTCTTGTAGGCCAGTCCAATATAATTAAAAAAAAGTGCCGAAATAATACCAGCGGTGATATGAGGCCTTGTGTTGAGACAATTCATAACTGTATCACAGCACCTCACTCCAAACAGCGTTATCCATGGGAATGTTCTATATGAAAGGGAGACTTATACAATTAGTGTTACTTGAGTACAATTGTTGGGAATGAACATGTGACCACGGAGGTGATTTCACAACAAATGACTTCAGTTATTATTTTTTTTTAACCAAAGGCTGTTGATGCATGGCTGGAAGTGAGACGTTCTTTGCATTGTGTTCTGCCTCCAAAGCCCAGTGGAAGTGTGTGACCCTGCCTTCCCAGCTCATAGAAGCTGCTTGCTTGTTTGTGTAGACGTTAAATGAGTGCTAGGAATGTCCCTTGACCTTTCCTTTCACTCTTCATTCTATGTAAAGATTACCTCTGTGTGTGTGTGTGTGTGTGTGTGTGTGTGTGTGTGTGTGTTGTGTGTGTGTGTGTGTGTGTGTGTGTGTGTGTGTGTGTGTGTGTGTGTGTGTGTGTGTGATTAACCAATGTGAAATGCCAGGGACCGTGAAATGTAAGTATGTAGGTTGTAGTATAGTATAACAGACCCATTTATCCAATGTTTTTACTACTGAGCCTGAATATTCTGCTTTGAAGTGAACTTGTCATTTATGTTTCTGTTAGTAATATCTGAGGCCAGAAACTAACATTTCTGAACAGAGTGTATGACGTAACCAATCTCCATTAATCTCTTCAGTCAGCTAATGGTACATGAACATCTGTTCTGATGGTCTCATCGTCTGCCGTTTTTTGTCTAGATTCTTCTGACTCGGAGTAGAAATGTATGGACGCAGCAGTGTTGAGAACTTAATTTATAGAGATGAGGCGCAATGAATTCATTTTACATACAGTAGTCTACAGTTCACGTCTAAGAAGTTTCTAATTACGTTTACGCTTAACACATTCGTTACGTAGTCAAAATATTTTTTGTGAGTGAAAACCAGTCAGCTGTGCCTGAAAACATAGTTTTTCTTCTCAGGCTGATTTTATGGGTGATTAAAGGTAAACAGTCACTGTGTGCTGAGGCACACGGTTATCGACGATAACTGTTTTTATTAGTCATGATAATACGTTTTTTCACTCCCATCGCCAAATTACAAGCAGCAGCAAAGGAGTTAAGCTGGGCGTACACTGTGCGATTTTTGGCCCATTTTCAGCCGATTTTTCACTCGTGCGACTATTTTTCGATCGGGCCGAGTTTCTGCTCAATCGCGTGTCGTGCATCGTATAGTTTACACAGGTAAACGAGGAGCGATTCACACCTCACGACCAACTCCCGATCAGAAATCGCAGCGTCGCAAGAATATCAAACATGTTTGAAATTCAAATCGCTCCTCGTGAGATCGCATGAGAGCGTCGGGTCGTATAGTGTGAGTATATGAATCGTGAGCTGTGAACTTTTAAACCCTGCGATTTAGTCGTACAGTTTGAGCTGGAGCTGAGTACACGATTTAAAATATCGTACAGTGTACGCCCAGCTTTAAATGGTTGAGGAAGTTAAAGGAGTCCGAAGCTACAGGGGACACGCCGATATCTTCCTCCTTCCAACTCTGGTTTACCTCAGGGCGCATGTCCCACAACTGACTACACTTCTACATCGTTTACATTTGTCCACATGCGGCTGTAAGTATCGTTTTTTCGGATTCAAAATTTGCGTCTCGAAAACTCACAATTAGGTCGTTACATATGGACAATTTAATACGGCGAAACGAAGAATGAGGAACAATTCAGACTTTTTTAATGATTAATACTCTGCACTCTGCTTTGTCAAACGAAGAACTGTTATCAAATGTCCAGTCTCCATTTAGTTGAGGAACTTTTCTTCAGTGAACTTCAGAGTGTCGCGTGTTGGTCGTGCATGGTCCTTCTGCAGCGGTACTCCGAACTGAACCTCTTTGCCCGACTGTAAAGACGATCATTAGGACTTGGACACGGAATATCTGCCGTTATTCAGGACGTCCACAGGGCAAAACGCCCGTAACGCGTTCATTTCAGCGCAGATGTAGCGCACAGATATTCACTAATGCTCACTAACTGGGGAAATGATTTAATCGACGAACGAAGCGAGTGTTTTGAAGCGAGGGAGACACCACAGTTGGAGACACAGTGACCTCCGCGCCTCCTTTGGATGAGTTCACATCGCACACCTGTGAAGGTATGTCCGAACTTAGGAACCAACTTAGGGTCCCGCCATTTAATTCGAGCTGAAAACATATCTTTTTAAAATTTGTGCATAAAAACATCTATCCATTGTGGATAAGTGTTAAATTTATTACTTTAGCTAGTCTTTTTTCGTCTGTTTGTAACGTTAACATCTGTTAAAGAGGTTAAAAGGTTCTCGAGAACAACGTTTAATGCCAAAGGTGAGTGAGTTATATATTAATGCCAAAAAATTTTGGCAACGTTTAATGCCAAAAAATGTCACGCGCAGTTTAAACGTATTGACGACGCCTCAGGTAAGTTTTGTGCCCCAACCGGGGAAGCTGCAGATTTGACTCTTTTACAGCATCTCTATTCACTCTAATGATTTCCCTAGACGCCATCTTATGTGATACAGTATATCTTGACGTATATTGTTCACTGTTATGGCATCTAGAAGCCCACATGTCAAATGAAGTTTATCCTATACATTCCACTGATTATGCCACGGCGCATTCGTCTCGAGTAGATTTATTTCCACAGACTTAACTCGCAATGCTGTAAAACATTTCACGCCAGAGTTTAGGGGAGTTGGGGAAAACTCCACATAAGATGTGCTGTTAGATAAAGGCGAGTCCTGGTCTCATCTGCAGCTCTCCGGACCACCACACACCCCTAATCCCCCCACCACCCCCCTACAAGGCTCGGGCAGCATTATTTTCTTTAGCAACTGGAATGCCGACTATTCAGAGTGGACAAATAAAACATGGCAATGGGTCCCGTCTGGTCTCCACTCAGATACTCATTACTCCAGTGTGTTGTTTTATTCCCATGTGATGTCACGCATTACAACCTGAACTAAAGTCTGCATCTGCAAACACAGCAGGCCTATGATTTATCGCACCCAGAAAGTCTGATTGAATATGAAATGACTATTCTGAATATACCATTTGTCATAAATGGACACAAGGACTTTTATCTATCGTGCCACTACAGTGTAATAGTTGGTGTTTATGCACCTGTGCTATACCTTAGATGCACACCCTGTATATTTTTATATGTGGCTAGACAGTGAAGTGCTGTTTGTCGGATGGTCAGTCAGCTCTGGTTTATTTAAACGTTTAAACATACCGTAGAACCTGCTGGACACATGCATGTGGACCTTGGCAGGAATATGACAATCCCATATTCTCGTGATCCTGCTAATATCCCCGTCCCAGCAAAAACATCGCGTCTGATCTCTGCAACCACGGAATTATTCCACTTTAAAATATTCCAGTCTTTTTCCGGCAACAGATAACCTTTTGAACATCTATGCTGCAAATCACAGAGAAAAGAAAAATCTCCGTCCTACATCTCAGCCTTGGGAGTCTTCGGAAAAAGGAATTTGTTTAGGCATTGGGTGTCGATGGCAGAGAAGAATGGGGCTTGGATTTGCCCGAGCAATCTGAACGGAGAGACAGGAAGTTTGCGCCCCCCCCTCGGGTGTTTGGAGTGTGGAATGTGAAGGATCCATGCTAAGAGATGTTTGCTTGGGGAACCGGCATCCCATCCACCTCTGCTGGCTGCAGACCTGCTGATATGAGGACTCTCCTCTTCTCCTGGGCTTAACCTCCCCTCTGAAGCCGGAGGAGAGACGGTGGTGCTCCCTGCTCAGCTCTGGCTTAGAGGAGCGTGGCTTGCTAAATGTAGGGCAGAGCACTAGGTCTGTTGGCACAACATGTGCATCTGTACTGCAGCCCACCACAGTCACGTCGGGAGGGTTGTTGGGTCCTAGGATGTAAAATCCACTCCAGATTCAGGAGAATAGCGAGGATGTGTGTTCTACACACACAGGCTTGTAATGTGCTTTGTTTAAAGTTACACAGGCTGGGAAACCACCCCCAAACAGCAGAAAGGTATTATTTAAACAACGGCCCGGCTGTGTCCAAAACAACCACGCTCCTTTATTTGTGACTTTTTTTTTTTTTACAAATTTGGCAGAACTTGGAGTAGGATGTGGTCTTATGGAAGGCGATTTTAGAAAAGGCAAAACAAGCTTCACATACAAATGTGAGAAAATTACAGTAATTTAACCCTGAAGTCCTTTTTTGTTTACTGCAGTTGAAGTATGCAAATCCCAGCCCCTCGCACTCTCTGGGAAAAGGTTTGATTTGTAAACACCCTACTACAGCTTTCGGTATGTGTACTGTAAGTGTTACGTAGTCCCCTGAACTAGAGCTGCTCAATATTCCCCATGTACTGTTCCAGATACAAACAAGCGGGTCAGTGATGTGTGCTTCTGGCACGGGTCCAGGTGAGCATTTCAACAGAGACAGTTTAATGCAGCCACAGACAGACAGCTTCCTCTCTCCCCCTGACCTCTGTGCGTCCTTCGGCTTTGACCTCCAGCTCATTCCCCCCGGCAGCCGGGAGCCTCACGTTCACGCCCAGCTCTGTCTCACGCGTCCAGTCTGAACCCGCGGCACGTTAGCAGTCTGGAGGAGGGAGGAGTTGGCTCTGCTTGAGAGGAGACTGGACTGTGGTTTTGGAAGGAAATGCTGGGAGAGAGACAGGGATCATTTACTCACACACACACTCACACACACACACACACACACACACACACACACACACACACACACATATATACACTTACTCACACACACACACACTCACACTCACTCATTCACTCACTCACACACTCACTCACACACACACACACACACACACTCACTCCCTCACTGACACACATTCACACACTGACTCACATACACACACTCACTCACTCACTGACATATTCACACTCACTCACTCACGCACACACAGACACTCACACACTCACTCACACACACTCACACTCACTCACTCACTCACTCACTCACACACTCACTCACTCTCGCACTTACTCATTGATGTATTCCCTGACTCACTCACTTATTCACTCACTCACTCATTCACTCACTCACTCACTCACTGACTCACACACATGTCTGCGTTTGCATCTCTGCAAATTCAGGTGTATAAAAGCGACTGATTGTTAAGGGTCCGTGTCTGCTGACTCAAAAAAAAAAAAAAAACAACACCGTCTACACCACAACTCCGCCCGCGTCTTCCCTGAGTCATCCACTACTACCCCCACCCTGTTCTCACTCTTACACATACACACTCTCACACGCTACATCTTTTCGGCCTGCTGTCTCTGCCCTGTAGCGTTTTTGTCCAACCCTGTTATGTTGGGGTTCGAACCGCAGCCGTCCCCCTGCTCTGGCCTCCTTTCTACGGCCTCCTCATCTCCACCATGTCAGCTTCACCTGTTGAACCTTCTCCAACTTGTCACAGCTCCTCCATCCGGCACCTTTGGTACCTGTGTCTTCCTGGGCTCCAGTCCCTGTCTATGACAGAGTGCTTTTGTTTTGTTTATTCTACGGGCACCGAAGTGCCAACGAAATCCCACCCATCACTGCTGCACTGATCAGAGCAGACGCTACTCATCTCTCGTTCACAGCACTCGCTCTGGTTCCGTCTGATCTCCGTGGTGATGCACGACTCTCCAGCCATAATTAGTCACATGCCGAGAGACAAAGGGAATTTCCCTGCTAACAGAGCCTCCACCCGCCTCCACCGTTTTCTTTAAAATCTTCCATTCTTTACTACAGCTGATGACACATTTATAGTGCCTGGGGTGAGTCTGGATGCTGGAGCTCTCCTGGTCAGACTGTCTGGTCTCCTCTCTGCACGCCCTCCGGTGTACTGGCCGCGGTCACGTTTGATTCTGTCCCAGCACGGATGAGTATGACGAATGAATGTTCCTAGCCTCTTATCATCCTCTCTAGACCCGCTTGTCAAAGAATCCTCCATGATCCCAATTACGTTGCCCTCCAATTTGTTTTTATGATTTTTTTTGAATATGCAACAGATGAAAAGATCACTGGTGCACGCAGCCGCTATTTTTACCTGGGAGGCGGGTCACCGTGACTTGCAGTCGTCCGGAGCGTCGCCACGGCCCCTTTAGGATGTGCAGAGTGTGCAAAAACGTGCACATCGCATCAGCGCTCGTGAAGCGTTCAGCAGATGTTGGTCCCGTCCACGTCTCAGTTCACTTGGAGACGGAGCGTGTTTTTGTGCACAGAGCTCGTCTGTCATACACATGAGGAGATAACCGTCCGGGTGTAGAGGATGACACCGAGGAGCTAACTGCTCCAGACACGTTAGCTGCGGTAGGTGTGTTCTCTGGTAATAAGTGCAGGAAAAACATAGCCTACATCTGTTGTAAGTTAGGGACAATATTAGCGAGAAAAAAAACATTATTTATGAGTCAGGATATTAATTCTGAAAAGTTTCCTTTGACCATTTAACACAGTGTGACATCTTATCCAGAACAAGATTAAGATCAGGTATTTTGTAATGGACGAGTGTGTGAATTTGGAAGACAACCAAGCAAACGTTGCAGATCTTGTCCATGACTGGAGCTCGATGGTCTCAACAGCTGGTGTTCCAAGAGGACCATACCAAGTGGCTTTGAGAGCTTATGTGAGGCTTGCCCTCTCTACCCTAAGCCCCGCCCTCCCTGCCCTGTCCCGCCCCTTTAAGAGGAAATCCTGCCCCTGCCTCATTGGATGGATGTAGGTGTCCAGTCCACTGAAGCAATGTTGCATTGTGGGCCATGCCAGTAAAGAGGACCTTTGTTGCCAGAGAGAATGAGGAGGAGGCTGAAGAGATTGCAGCGGAGCAATGAATGATGATGGTGTGTGTGTGTGTGTGTGTGTGTGTGTGTGTGTGTGTGTGTGTGTGTGTGTGTGTGTGTGTGTGTGTGTGTGTGTGTGTGTGTGTGTGTGTGTGTTTGGTAGGGGGTGGAGTCTTGAGTATAGGGGATGGAGCCCACTGGGAACTGTGAAGGTCAAATTCAAAAGGAACAATGGTGTTGCCCGTTCTGTGTGTGACTGGACAATGGCTCAGCTGGGCCGGTACCCGCCCCGGTCCTCTGGTGGCTTCAGTCTTCACTTCATGTTTGGGAAACATCGTTGGTGGCTTCCCCACTGGAGAGCAGGGAGGACTGGCTGAAGACCAAAATACAATCATGTCCCCTCTCTCTCTCTCTCTCTCTCTCTCTCTCTCTCTTGGTCTCTGTGTCTCTCTCAAACACACACACACACATACACACACACACACACGCATGGGGACAATGAATGGCTCCAGTGTGAAGTTGGTGTTTATATGAGTGTGAGAGTGTGTGAAGGGGGGGGGGGGTCTGCACTCAAATGTAATGAACACATACCACTGTTTACAGTAGCTCTGCAGAAGGCCTGATGGCAATGTATATTCATATTCTGGTAATGGCTCACAGGTTTTCATCATGAGCAATATGTTTTAATGTTGTTTTTCATTCTTTATTAAAACCACAAGCTACAATGCACCACGTTGCATTATTACGCTGGCTTCAGTGTAATGACATCACAGTTAGATTACTGTATGTGTGCTGTCTACAGACTGGATGACCGTGTGTATCACACAGTGAGGAGACAGCTGTACCGTATTAGTCTGAGCTGCAGTCATTTTTAACATAAACACAACTGAGGTGCCTCTCATGCACTGGATTTTTAAACCTGGAGTTGTTCTGTACCTCCTCCACAATCAGTCACACAAAATTAGAAAAAAAAACTGCTTTCCCCTCCAAACACACACACACACACACACACACACACACACACACACAGAGCTGTCCAGCTGTGCTCTTGCATAGCAGGCCTCTATCAGCGGGCCTGTTGGTCTCTCCCTCACTGCCGGGGTGAGGAGCACGGCTCGCGCACCTGGGAGCACGGAGCAGGAGACACGACTGTAACGTGCAGAATTATAGGGTGGGAAGTAGGGCCTCCCCCAGAGCATTTGTCATCATGACACTGTTCTTGCTGGAGGATCGGGTTCAGCTGCTCTGAGCACGCACCTTAATGTTGAGGCTGGTTGCTCAGTGTGGTATTAGGCTCACAGCAACCGCTGGGCCAGCTGACCAGATGTTGGCCCATATTCAGTTGGCCTCAAAATACCCCCCCCCACCCTCCACCCCCTTACCCACTATTAGACAGTCCACAGCACTAGAGGGTGAAACACAGTTAATTCTTACCGCAATTCCATTTAGGGAATTTAGCAAACAAGCTCTGGAGCCAAAAAAATACGCAAGAGGCGTAACCATGCCGTCTCGCAGTGGGCTGAGGCCTTCATGGTCACAGTTACAGGAAGCGAGATGCCTTTTAATGAGGCGACACTGAAACGAGCCCTGTACGAGGCGGCCTGCGGCGGGAACCCAGAGGCAGAGAGCGGCACAGTGCCAGGCTCCTTTTCAATTTGCTCTGGTTGCAAGAAGACCGAAGCAGATCTTTCTCCCTGGGCCCTGCAGGCTTTGCTGCTGAAGGCGAACACGCCCCCCACGCCCGTGTCTCTCTCCCAGGTGTACAGGATGAGCTTGTGTGCGGCTCCTCACTCACACACCACAATCAGAGCTGAGTTACAGTGGAGCTGCCAGAAGGTTTGGAGTGAGAGTCACCGTGAGGATGAATCCCTCCCGCTGCTGACATTCTCCGGGAGGCGGAGATGGACACGTGTGGAACAAAATACGAGACTAGCTGTCACGGGGGGGAGGGGGGGGGGAGGGGGACGGGTCCTATTTTAACACGGCGGACCAAGTCTAGCGCTGGATTTCCTTTCGTTTACGGGCTGGTGCCTATCGAGCTGACAAGACACATGCAAAACACACTCTGCAACAGGCAACAGACTAGCACATTCCTGTGTCCAGGCCAGCATCGCATATGTTTGGCCTTCTCCTCTTTTAAGGCCAGACAGAGAAAGAGAGAGAGAGAGAGAAGTGAAGTAAAGCCTCTGTATGGCTGTAGCCTCCTTCCCCCTTCCTCAAACAACTTCTGTTGGCTTTCAGCTCTTAAACTGCTTCTGCCCAGAGTCCTTCTTCTGCCCAGAGTTCTTCTTCTGCCCAGAGTCCTTCTTCTGCCCAGAGTCCTTCTTCTGCCCAGAGTCCTTCTTCTGCCCAGAGTTCTTCTTCTGCCCAGAGTTCTTCTCCCTCACGCTGCTGTTGCCTCCACTGACTGGGAAGGTCAGTTTGCCGCTAGATTAGTTCCATCTAAAACCAAACGAGTATGTTGCAGAACAAGATTCTGCCACATGCACGCAAGTTCTGACCAGCGCAAGGTCCCGCCCAAGGTCCCGCGCAAGGTCTGACCGTCCCGTATTCCTGTTGGATCTTTTTATGGTCAGGAGTGGCTGTCGGTTCTGCTCCGTTACCAAGGGCTTGTATGCTCTTGCACACCTGGGATTTGACAGCTTTGCCGCTGAGAGTCTGCTCGCTGACAGATATCTTTCTGCACAGAATGTTTCGCACAAACAACAACTGCAGAGTAAACTGTAAACCTTACTTTTTTAAATATACGCCCAGATTGCGATACCATCAGATTACGTTTTAATGCGCTAGAACGAAGGGGTCTAATTTCTAACGGAATGTCTGGTTTTTTTTGCAGGTTTCTACTTCCTGTGCCATAATCTCACCATGCCTGAGGGGGCCAGCAGGGACCATCAGAAGAAGCTCAGCCAAGGTCAGCGGCTGCGACCTTCAAAACACGGCCGAGAACCCACAGCCCCAACAGCCAGGATTCACGCAAACTTGAAGTGCATGCGTGAAGTGTTGAACGATGAGAAAAACACTTAACGATGTTTAAACGGTGCCTCTTCTGGAGGGTACACCCATGGACGCTCACACAAAGCGACTTCGACAGTGCTCATATCAGCAAATAAAAGAATTGCGAAATAGGAGATCTACATTTCTCCCTACAGATCTGACATGATTCACAGTGGAAATTATCCACTAGCGACGTCTGAGATAAGCATACTTAGTTAGAAACGCAATGACGTTAAACGTTAATTAAGTCCTACACTGAATATGAATGTAATGTTACCTTATGGTACAATGGACTTAGTAAACAAGGTAGGGGGAAACAGCTTTGATTCGATTAGTAATGCAAAGACATTCCTCCTACACGTGCAGTGCGCCCTGTGTACATGATTTTTGGACAGGTTGTGCATCACATACTGACTAAGATATTCTGCAGAAGTCATGCAGACATGGACGTTGTACAGTTTCCTCTCATGAGATCCTTCAGCTAAAGTGCCATAACTGTGTCCTGGCAGAACGCAACTGCGAAACCACAAATCATTTCTTGAATTTGTTTACTGGAAAGTAATTGGTTTTATTTCTGCAGTGGTGGTTTAGAAGACATAGCCACTTTAAACACATCAGTTCTGTCCACAAAATTTCACACCACTTTTGCAGAACTGCAAGTTTTCAATATGATAATATAGTTAATGGACTCTGAAACCACCATCTAATGACCTGTAATAGGTTATTTGTTGATCTCCGTGAAAAGAGCATTGCCACTATTGATGATATCTCAGTGTTTGGACCAACAGGCTCTTTGTTAGTGCATATTTGGTGATGTGCACCAAACACTTTTAGAAGGAAACACCAACCCTGGGTTGACCACATCCTCACAGGCAGGTGCAGATCCACAACGTCTGTGCAGTGTGTGAGCAGAGGAAGTACCATACGAGTCTCAGCACACAGTTATCGATAGAAAACATCACCACTTCAGTAGATGCTCAGTGTTAAAATCATTTTATGTCCACATTAATCCTATAGTAGTCAAAATGGCTAATTATAAAGCACATGGCTTATATTCTGAATGTGACTTCTTATCAAGCTGTCCTTAAAAGAGATAAAAGAATGAAAGAAATTAGCTGACACGACTCTCCTCTAAGTTAAAATGCAGATGGAGGCTTAAATAATGATTTTTTTTTCCACTGTACACCTTTCATAAAACGTTTATTTCTGGTTTTGCAAGACCGCACACTAGCATGCGTTAAGGCAGGAAGAAAGGGTGTGGAAGAGAAACACCTCTTTTTCTATCTCAGTCATCTCAGACAAACTGTTTAAATTGCAGCAGGGCTGTTCAAGAGAACGTGTCTGTTGGTAACAAGAGGGGTTTTTCACTTTTGGCAATAGAGAAATAATCCGTCTTAATTGGGTTAATTGGGAGGTTGTGATGCTTTGTTGCCGATAACAATATCCAGCACTCAACTGTCAGTTAAGTGGATGCGATGGGTACCATCAACCTGTGTTGAAACAGCTCTGTGAGTCTGCATGGTGATTTAACCCACTAGAGTTCAGGTAAGGTATTGTTGCCTGTGTCTTCTGGAAATGGCTGTATAACATCAGAAAGCAGGTCAAGGATACGATTACTGCTCTTTTCTGAGGCGGATAGATTTGGAACGGCTAGTGTAAGTGTGGGGAAACGTTTATTTATGAGGCTTCAAACCACTCTAAAAGCTGGTTTAAATTTCGCTTGTGGTCCTATCGCCCTATGCTTGGTTGAAACTGTCTAAAAAATAGATCTATTGCCATATAGAATAAAAATAGTTTAGGTAGTCGTATGTTATGAAGTAATTTAAGGAGAACATTACCAACATGTGGCTGATATGAATTATGTAGTTCAGTAATATGGGTTTCCATGTTATATTATTTTGAAGGAAGCTTATATCATTAAGACAAGAATATTTACAAAATGGGAGTCTTGGAATCGCTCCAGTACGTTTGAACAAATTCATGATAACGCTGATTAAATGCAGATTCCATCTCGTGATGCAGAATTATGTGGGAAAGGCTCTTTTGTTTTTCTGCTTTTGTTTTAGAGTAGCAGTGGTGATTTCTTACGGAAGTTGTTTGAATGGTATCAGCAGCGTGTCGAAGCCTCTCCCTGCACGCCTGGATGCTCATTTAAAGCTGCTCTGTGTTTGTCTGCGTTCCAGTGCTTGCGTTAAGTTTTATATTGTCACACTTTGTGCTCTTTCCATGGTCCCCGTGGGTTTAGGCCGGCTTTGGATCAAGCCGAGATTAGTCCCACTCGCTTTCTCCCTCAGCACAGATGAAAACCTTATCGGGGAGCTGGGCGTGGCGCTAAAGTGGGCTTGAGCTGAGGCGATAAGAATAGTCCCGTCTGGATCAACCCATCTGTGCTTGGCCCCCGGCGTCTTTATTCTCTCCTTCTTCCTCTTTTTTCTCCTTCTTCGCATTTTTTCACGTGAGACTGCCGCCACATCGCTGTTGATCTTGGGAAACGGCCAGTGAAATATAAACAGTTGCTTTCAAGCGCTTTATGAGAGCGTTTAAATCAAGTTCAGACAATATCGATATTGCCAGAGTGCTTTCAGTGCTCTGGAGCAAAGGGGGGTGTGTGTGTGTGTGTGTGGGGGGGGGGGGGGGGGGGGGGGGTGGATGGGGGTGTTTGGGCTTCAGTAATGGACAGATGGACTTGGTGTGCGGGAGCCGGGCTTGGCCAGTGGGTGGGGTCG